>NW_026099573.1:22608085-22622881 GCF_025091365.1 Daktulosphaira vitifoliae
AAAAAATTATGACAGTTTTAAATAAAAAAAATGTCGAAAATTAGCGATTTCTAAATTAGTAATTTTTTAGAGGATTTCCCCAGTTTACGGGGAACGAGGGAATTTTTTTTCAATTTTCGAGGGTAATGTCGTCGACTAAGATACGATTTGTGATCTTTTGACGTATTGTTCATCAAAATCGGTCCAGGGAGAGCGGAGATTAAGCATTCACAGGCACAAAAAAAAATAAAAAAACATATCATAGTAAATTTAATACCTTCTCAGCTTCGCATCAAAGCTAAAAATAAATTTTATAACTAAGTGACCAAAATTCAAACAACTTTTTTTTGAGTAAAGCGATATCTCAATAATAATCAATATCGCGGGAAAAATGTTAGCAATATCGATGTTGACGAATCTCATTAATATAATATAAATAAATATCTTATGTTTAATACAATTCATTATATATTTATAAAAAGGATAAACCTTTAAGTGAAGGACTTCTTTATTGGTATTCATTTTTTTATTTCAAAATTTTAATTAAGGTAAATTTTTTTAAAGAATTTTATTTTTAGATAGATAACTACAGTAAAAATTGTTGCTGAAATATTAACTATCAAAAAAACCCTACCTTAAATCAACACTAACTTTATTTGCTAAGACTTTATTTTGAACCTTACTCAGTTACATTATCTTGTTGTTTTGAATATTATTAGAGTTATAAATAAATAATTAAATTATTCTCATACACAAACATGTAATTTTTTTAAAAGCCAACTTTCGCCAGGGCCGTATGTATTGTATTTGGAGGACCATGAATATCTAATGTTTTTATGTGTGCAGTTAGGCATCTTGTCAGTATTGTTATGTATTTGTGTCAATGACCTAATGTCAAGTTGGAAGTTTATGTTCACTATAGGAACAGAGATATGAACACTATATTTATCATAACTAATTATAATGATTAGTTTGCGCTTATCAGTCAGCTAAAATTAAAGTTAGCAGACATATTTTATTATCTTAAACAATATGTATTTGGAATTGGATTATAATCAATACGAAACTCCCACACCAAGTGGCAAGTTAAAAGCAATTACACAACGGACAATTTTTTTCTAATAGGTTAAATAATGAGCTCCACAAAATTTGAGCCAAATCCATGAATGTTAACACAATTTCATGAACAAGCAAAAGTTATGGGAGAGAATAGACTCTAACTTCAAAAATTTCAAATAACTTTTTAATAAATTTGATGTTAAGATGTGCTATGTTTTTTTTTACATGTACAAAGGGGTCTCTTATTAATTTTGTTCCATTGGGTCACCAAATGTGTTAACCAGGCTTGAACACCTAGATATATGCCTGTCGTTAGGTATTATTTTTTAATTAACTTAGATAAAAATTTAATATAGCCAAAATCAGCAGAACAATTAAAGGAAAAAGCAAACCATGATTATTTAAATAGGTATAGTTATCAATTCCAACAAAGTTTTTCAAAGACAAATATATATAATATAATTGTGTTGTTAATACTCAAAATGCTTTAAAAAATTTTTTTCTTATCATTATAAAACTAATTACAAATATATAACATAAAATAATGTAGTAGAAATCCTACCACATAAATCCCAATACTAGCCTTCTCTCCTATAAAAATGACTATACATTGGAACATTAATAATAATCCTAAGGTTTACTAATACATAAGGATTATAAGCTCCATAAAATGATTATGCATACAGGCATTAGACATCAAACTATATCCTATGTAGTAATAAATATTACAGTATAGCTAATCCATTAAACTAAAATAAGAGTGATATTATATCTTAGAAAACAAAAAATTAGATACATGTAATGATTGCAAAATTGTTCTAACAAAAAGATCAGAAAAATGTGTATTTTTTTCATAGATTAAGTTGAAATTAAAAAATTAATTGTGATAAATTATAAATAATTCTATAACAGTTCTGATCAGATTCATAGAATTCATTAAATAGATTAAATAATTTATTTCTGAATTATTATTTTAGATAAAATTTAGTGATCTAAATATAATAAGAATTGATCACTTGTTGTTAATATTATTTGAAGTTAAAAATATATTTAAAACTAAAAAAAATGATATACTGTATATATATTTATATCATTTACAATAAGATTAAAATTAAAATTTGCTAATTTTATTAATTTAACAATTTTAAAAATAAAAACTGTCAAATACGTTTTTTTTCTAACATCATTATTTTATTACCTAAATAACTAAGGTTTACCATGAAAGATCTATCAAGTTTTGGTATTTTAACGTGAGAAATTTATAAAAGATTTTTGAATATAAAAGATGTTGACGGAAATATAGACTAACTGGACGTTATTTAAAGGTTATATAAGAATAAACTTACCAAATAAAAATAGTTTGACGATGAAAATAAATAATTTACTTAGAAATCCAGAATATCAAACTGAGAAGTAAAATTAATTGGAGAAATATCAAACAATTCACAATAAAAGGTAACAAAAGACTAAGAAATAAATGAACGTTGCAAAGCTGTAACACTAATTTAAATTTATTAGTTCACGACAAAATTTGAAGAAGGAAAAACCCGCTAAATGTTATTAACCTAAAACTGTTTTTATAGATGTACAAATGTGAAAATGTAACGTCTTGTTAAAAGATCTTTGATCTGTAATGATATGGCTTAATAGATGTAAAAATATGTCATGGAGTAAAATGTTACTTGAAAATATTCTTCCATTGGTAGTCTTAGATGAACTCAAATGCACGACTGTATATCGTCACTAAAACTTACCATTGTAGATAAACAATGTACATCTAAAACGGCCTTAGAAGATAAGGTTGGTGAAATTCGTTCTTATCAATGGCCTGCATACCAAACATACTAAACCGAAAATATTGTCTGTAAAAACATTGTTTTTAGAAGAATTTGAGGTTATACTATATAATGAAATAGATATGTAAAGTAGTTTTATTATATATTTGTGAGTTTAATGTATATATATATTAGCAGGATTATAGATAAGAATCTTAAGTCTTATTTATAATTGTGATATAAATATACAAAATATACCTTTTAAACTCAAATTTCCCTAAAAACAGCGATTTTGCGGATAACATCTGAAACGCTTTTGATTCAATAAATGTGAATATCGAATTCGTATACTGTGTGTTTAGTACACCGAACTTATCTTCTAAGACCGTGATATCTACAACCCATTTTGATATAACCATGCTTATATATAATGCTCTTAACTTTACACCATGTTATCATATAGAATGAGATAATGTTTACTATAAATGTCTTTTTTGTAAACAATCTAAACATAAATTAGGTATTCTGTATTACATTTTCTAACATTAATTATAAGTATTAAACAAATTGCTTAAAGTATGAATGAAATTTTTATTTAAATCTTTGATTTGTATTTATTAAAACTACAATGGCTGCTCCACCTGCTGCATTGGTCAGCAAAGTTAAAAAACATTTTATTGGCATACCGGCTCCTCTAGGATATGTTGCTGGTGTTGGTCGAGGAGCTACAGGTTTCACTACAAGATCTGATATTGGACCAGCTCGAGATGCTAATGATGTATCAGATGATCGACATGCACCTCCTACAAAAAAAAAAAAAAAAAGAAGAGGAAGATGATGATNTACAAAAAAAAAAAAAAAAGATGAAGAGGAAGATGATGATGAGGATTTAAATGATTCTAACTATGATGAATTTAGTGGATATGGTGGTTCTTTATTCAGCAAAGATCCTTATGATAAAGATGATGAGGAAGCAGATATGATTTATGAAGAAATAGATAAACGAATGGATGAAAAGCGTAAAGAGTATAGAGAAAAAAGATTGAAAGAAGAATTAGAAAAATATCGACAAGAACGTCCTAAAATTCAACAACAATTCAGTGATTTAAAGCGTGGGTAAGATATCTAATTCTTATTTTTCTACTTCATATTATTAGATTTTTTCTGTAATAATTCATAATTGGTAACATACTTAGAAGGATGATTGATTTTTTATATGGTTATTTCTATTAATATTGTTCTTAATACATTATGTAGTAACTTAACAATGATTATGTAATCATAAGAATGATTATTTCAAATTTTAAATTATTACTAATGTATAAAATATTTATATTCAACATACATATTACATTTCCATTAAAATTAACTAATTAATATGTTAATTAGTTAATTAGCATATTCATACAATAGAATAAGTGTTGTTGACAAAAAAGTTTCACATTCTTATTGATATCTTGCTCTATTATTATAGTTAAAAACTGAAAAATGATATGTTTCTCATCTCCATTATAAAGTATTTTTTATCCCATATATTATCTTCAGTTAAATGCGGTTGCATTGTGCAAATCTGCCAAATTGTAAGTTATAACTAACCTTAAATAGTTGGGATAGAAACTAAAGAGATGATGATGATACATTATCGTCTACTAGAAATTAAATATGCTGATGTCTTTAAAATGTAAATTAATTATTTATTAATTGTAACTTTACAAAATTAATTTTTGTGAACAGTTCTGAGACTTTAACTTCTTTAAATATATATATTTCTTATTTTTTACTTTTTATATTTTAAGTAAAAATAATGATTAATTTGTTTAGATTAACTATGGTTAGTGAAGATGAGTGGAGAAGTATTCCTGAAGTTGGTGATGCAAGAAATCGAAAGCAAAGAAATCCAAGAGCTGAAAAATTTACTCCACTTCCGGATACTGTACTTTCAAGAAGCCTTGGAGGAGAAACTACCTCCTCTATTGAGTCAGCTAGTGGTATAATGAGTCAGTATCCACATGGAACAGTTACTCCTGGAATGTTAACCCCAACAGGTGATCTAGATTTAAGAAAGATGGGACAAGCTCGAAATACTCTAATGAATGTAAAACTAAATCAAGTATCAGATTCTGTTGAAGGGCAAACTGTGGTTGATCCAAAGGGCTACTTAACTGACTTACACAGTATGATACCAACATATGGAGGAGATATTAATGATATAAAAAAAGCAAGATTATTATTAAAATCTGTAAGAGAAACAAATCCTAACCATCCACCAGCTTGGATTGCTTCAGCACGTCTTGAAGAAGTTACTGGTAAAATTCAAGCAGCTCGTAATGTAATTATGAAGGGTTGTGAAGATAACCCCAAATCTGAAGATATCTGGTTAGAAGCAGCTCGATTACAACCTCCAGAAACAGCTAAAGCTGTTATTGCCCAAGCAGTAAGACATATTCCCACGTCAGTTCGCATATGGATTAAAGCTTCCGATTTAGAAACTGAGACAAAAGGAAAAAGAAAAGTTTATCGTAAAGCATTAGAACATATACCAAATTCTGTGAGATTATGGAAAGCAGCAATTGAACTTGAAGATCCAGAAGATGCCAAAATTTTACTGAGTCGAGCTGTTGAATGCTGTCCGACTAGTGTTGATTTGTGGTTAGCTTTAGCTCGTTTAGAAACATATGAAAATGCTAGAAAAGTTTTAAATAAAGCCCGTGAAAATATTCCAACTGATAGACAAATTTGGACTACAGCTGCCAAGCTTGAAGAAGCAAATGGAAATATTAATATGGTTGAAAAAATTGTAGATAGAGCTATTTCTTCTTTAAGTGCTAATGGAGTTGAAATTAATAGAGAACAATGGATTAAAGAAGCAATTGAAGCTGAAAAATGTGGATCAGTTAAAACTTGTCAAGCTCTTATTAAGGCTATTATTGGTCATGGTATTGAAGATGAAGATAAAAAGCATACTTGGATGGAAGATGCCGATTCATGTGCTAGTCAGACAGCATATGAATGTGCCAGAGCTATATTTAGCCATGCTTTAACTAATTTTCCAAGCAAAAAATCCATTTGGTTAAGAGCAGCATATTTTGAAAAGAATCATGGTACAAGAGAATCTTTAGAATCATTATTACAGAAAGCAGTTGCTCATTGTCCTAAATCTGAAGTACTATGGTTAATGGGTGCTAAATCTAAATGGTTAGCTGGTGATGTCCCAGCAGCTCGAGGAATTCTTTCTTTAGCTTTCCAAGCTAATCCAAATTCTGAAGAAATTTGGCTTGCTGCTGTTAAATTAGAATCTGAAAATTCAGAATTTGACCGTGCAAGGCGGTTATTATCTAAAGCACGAGCATCAGCACCAACACCCAGAGTTATGATGAAATCAGCTAAATTAGAGTGGTGTTTGAATAATTTAGATACAGCTTTAAAAATTCTTGATGAAGCCATTTCTAAATTTCCTGATTATTCTAAACTGTGGTTGATGAAAGGTCAGATCGAAGAACAATTAAATGACATAGATATGGCTCATGAAACATATAATACTGCTTTGAAGAAATGTCCAAATTCTATACCTTTATGGATATGTTTAGCTAGACTAGATGAAAAAAGAAAAATGTTAACAAAAGCAAGATCTGTCTTAGAAAAAGGTCGTTTAAAAAATCCTCGAAGTCCAGAACTTTGGCTTGAAGCTATACGTGTTGAGTTTCGTGCTGGAATGAGAGATATTGCAAACACAATGATGGCTAAAGCATTGCAAGAATGTCATAATGCTGGAATATTATGGTCAGAAGCTATATTTTTAGAAGCCAGGCCACAAAGAAAAACTAAAAGTGTTGATGCTCTAAAAAAGTGTGAACATGATGTTAATGTTCTTTTGGCTGTTTCAAAATTATTTTGGAGTGAACGTAAATTACAAAAATGTCGAGAATGGTTTAATAGAACTGTGAAAATTGATCCAGATTTTGGAGATGCTTGGGCCTATTTCTATAGATTTGAATTATTGCATGGTACAGAAGAAGCTCAAGAGGATGTCAAGAAAAGATGTATTTCTTCAGAACCTCATCACGGTGAAGCATGGTGTTTAGTATCAAAAAACATTTGTAATTGGAGACTTACTACTGAAAATATTTTAATGTTGGTTGCTAAAGATTTACCTATTCCTATTTAAATATAATTTTAAATTCTGATCTAAACATTTAGTGCATTGCTTCTATTATTATTAATTTAATGTAAAATTTAATACAACAATGTATATTATTTTAATATATATATGCATTATAAAATACTGAAGTACTTATAACTATGTAGACTACAATATTTACAATACAAAATTATTTTAATTATTTTATATTTTCTTATTTATATATTGATTGATTTATTATTTATAAATTTTTCTAGGGGGCGTATTTCATAATTTTTGGGGAATTTACTATATCTCAGATATATTAGCTTCGATGCGAAGCTGAGAAGGTATTAATTTTACTATGATGCTTTTTTTTTTTTTTGTGTGTGTCTATTACCACTTTTTCTCAGCTCTCACTGTCCCGATTTTGATGAACAATATGTCAAAAGATCACATATCATATCTAGTCGAAGACATTACCCTCAAAAATTGAAAAAATTTCCCTCATTCCCCGTAAATGGGTGAAACCTCCAAAAAAATTACAAATTTAAAAATCGCTAATTTTCGAAATTTTTTTTACTTAAAATTGCCATAACTTTTTTAAAAATAACCAAATCAATATAATTTTTTTTTATAAAGATGCATGATATAATTACCTTTTATTTGGTATATTTTTTTTATAAATCTGACCCTTTACCAGCCCACAGGGGAGGATTTAAAATGACAACTTTTTCACAAAAAATTAAATTTTTTCAACTTTACTTTTGAAAATGTTCAAGTCTGTCACTTTTATATATATCTTAAATTAAAGCTAATGTAATCAAGGAAAAAAAAAATTTCCAACTTTATTTTGTCTTCACGGTGAAAATGGCTACTGTATGCTATCTTTGTGTTAAATATATAAAATTCTCGATTTTATATTTTACATTTTTAACTTTATAACGCTATAACTTTTTGAAAAATGTATGGATCAATACAATTTTTTTTTATAGAAATAATATTTATATACCTCGTTAATTTGACATATTTTTTTTTAAATTGGACTAGTTCAAATCTTTAAAATACATATAGAAAGTAGAACTTTTTCAACTTAATTTTTGAAAGTGTTCCGGAAATACTGATATTTTTATATGTATCTTAAATTAAAGTTTATGTAATATATTTTAATATTAAAAAAAATTTTGGACTTTATTTTATTTTCACGGTGAAAATGGATACCGAATGCTATTTTTGTGTGAAAATTCTCGATTTTGTATTTTACATTTTTAACTTTATTATGCTATAACTTTTTGAAAAGTGTATAGACCAACACAGTTTTTTTATGAGAAATAATATTTAAATCTCTATTTCATTCGACATACTTTATCTTAATCAGGATATAAATAAGGAAATAGCAGATCATGTAGCTCTTGGAATAATCCACAAATTTTTTAAATAAAACACTATCTAAAGATTTACATCAAAGCGTTTTTAACACGCTTATATTAGTTTCACCTGTATGTATGTATGTATGTAAAGATTTACATGGAATCGTTTTTTTTTTTTGATAGTGATTTTAATCACTGTCAGATATCATTATACTTGATACAACTATGCTACATCACCACTGTGCCGCCACCCCCTTGTGCTTGATTTTTTTTTGTATGTCTGTTAACACTTATTCTTAACTCTCATTAGACCAATTAAAAAAAATTTATCCCCATGTTGTTATCGATCAGTTATCTTATTAGATAAATCATTTACTAGGTTGTAAGTTGGTCAAACATATATGTTTACATTCAAAAAGCTTAATTTGATAAAATTTTAAGGAGGAAACAGGATCAATTTTTTTTGGAAATTTTAGAACGTAAGCGACAAAGTCTAAATACATAAAAAATTACACACAGTTAAAACTTAAATATAGAGATTAAGTGGGCTAATAATTATAGGTTTTATTTTAGCTTCGATGTAAAGCTGAGAAGGTAATAATTTTACTATTATTTGTTTTTTATTTTTTATCTGTTACCATTTGTTCTCAGCTCTCACTGGATCGATTTCGATGAACAATACGTCAAAAGATTACAAATCGTATCTAGTCGAAGACATTACCCTCAAAAATTATAACATTAAAAATCGGTAATATTCCACCTTTCTTTAACTTTTTTTTAAATGGATGAATAGAACACAACATTTTTTTGATAGACACATTTAATTATAATCAAATTTTATAATATACTGAATTGAGTAGATTTGTTTAACAACTTTTGATTGGTTTTTTTTAGTTAGAATAAATCATTAAAATTAATTAAGTTCTGAATATTTCATTGTAGAATCTTTTTTTTGAACACCAAAAGTTACTTAGAAATTATTATTATTTCTATTAAAATTATTTATTATAATAAAAATGCACAAAATAGTGATTTTAACGAAATATTAAACTTTTTTCATAAATTTATTGCAAATAGTAATTATAACATTTTTTGACTGCATACTAATCTTAACAATAGCATTTTTTAAATTATCATATTTTTTATTTAATGATATCAATTTCAAGCTTGCAAATATATCTAAATGTTACGGTAGCAAATTAAACTTTTTTTTACTATAAACTTTCAAAAAAATAGGTTAATAATGACATTTTGAACTGATTATTAAGTTGAAAAAATTAATTTTTTGTAAAAAAGTTGTCATTTTAAATCCCCCCCTATGGGCAGGTAAAAAGTCAGATTTATAAAAAAAANGTAATAACTTGAGAACATTTTTTTTTTTTTTTTTAATTATTATTTTATGTACTCAATTTTTATTGATTAGTAATAATATCAAAAATTAAAAATGCAGATTTGGGAGAAACGCGAAAAGTTGATTTAGAAAGGTATATTTTTGATTCTGATGTATGTTCTTTGGAGTCCAGTTTGAAAAGAATTGCAGCCCTTTAAATTTTTATACACATTAAAAATAAAGAAATATACAACTACGTTATATTTTTATAATTTTTCCGTGTAAATTACAAAATTAAATTATTGAATATCAATTTCATACTAAATTTAATTACTATAATTAGTATTTATTTATATATTATACGTTTAAATCAAAATACTACTAATCAGGATATTATTAAGGAAGTAATAGTCGATGTGGTTTTTGTAATTATCCACCAATTTCTTAGAATTAAACATTATCTAAAGATTTGCATAGAAGTGTTTCTTATGATAGTGTTTAATTTTAAGAAATTGGTAGATTATTATATAGAAATTATAAAATTAATAAAGTAGTTGTATATTTCTTTACTTTTAACGCGCCTAAAAATTTAAAGGCTTTGATGCAATACTTTTCAATAAACACTGTTTGTTACTTATAAATAAATACACTGGACTAAAGGAACTATCATCAGAAGCAAAAATATACTTTTCTAAATCAACTTTTCGTGCTGTTTTCAAATCTACAATTAGATTTTTTCTATCGCTCTAATTTTTGATATTTTTACTAACTACATATAAAATAATAATAAAAATAAGAAAAAATAATTGTTTTCGAATAACTATGATTTTTATTTTTAATATGTTAAAAATATTCAGTTAAAAATTTCATTTTAAACCTATTTTTTGGTTCTTTAAAGCTGATTAAAATATTTTTAATAAAATTTTGAGTAAGTTTATAGTAAAAAAAAAAAAAAAAATGTTGCCATAATTTTTAGCTCAATTGCAAGTGTGAAATTGACATAATAGAAATTTTTACGAGAATTAAAAAAATAGTATATTTAAGATTAATATGCAGTCAGGAAATTTTATAATTTTTAGTTTACAGTAAATTTACCAGAAAAGCTCTATTACTTTTTTTTATTTTTATCGCAATAGAACACTTAATCAGAAAACATAGTAATTATTTCTAAGTAACTTTTGGTATTTAAAAATATTCTACATTTCAAAACTCAATTCATTTTAATGATTTACATTAACTAAAAAAAAAAGTTGTCATTTTGAATCTCCCCCGTGGGCAGGTTAAAGGGTCAGATTTATAAAAAAAATATACCAAATGATAGATAAAGACATCATGCATCTATATAAAAAAAATGATATTGATTTGGTTATTTTTGATAAAGTTATAAGTTTTATACACTGGACTTTTTGAGGGTAATATCTTCAACTAGATACAAATTGTAATCATTTGACGTATCGTTAAAAAAAGTAGGTCAAGTTAGAGCAGAGAAAATAAATGATAATCACAAAAAAATACCTTCTCACTTTTGCATAGAAGCTAATACCTAAAATATAGTAAAATAATTTTAATATAAATAAGAAATTTCATCTCCCGAGGGGCGACTACAGTGATGGGATCCTTGATCTTTATTAAATCTAAATGAATTAAAAATCAAATGAGTTGAAAATTTATTCTAACTTAAAAAGAATTAAGAAAAAAATACAAAAAATTCCTTGCCATACACGGGTTGGAACCTTGTAAACCACAAGTGTTACCAATTCGGCAATTGTACATCGATTGCGTAAACTGAAAAAAATGACAATTTAAACTAATTCAAATTTTTATTTTTCTTAACTCAAGGGTCAATCCATGCGAAATCATCCAGAAGTGGTTGCACGACCACCTCATATTTTTCTTAAATTTTCAGGGTTTATTATTTATGCTAAAATTAGATTAAAAAACAAAAAAACAAAAAAATGTAAATAAGTTTAACTTTCTATGTTATATTAGTTTGATTTATATAATATTTATGAAAATCAGTGTACTCCCCTTGTCATGTATTTAAAATAAAATAAAATACAAAACCCAGAATTTTAACAAAAAAATAGCATATTTTTGAATACGATAGCCATTTTCACCATGAAGACAAATCCAAAGGTCAAATTTTTTTTCTTCAAATTAAAGTATATTACATAAGCTTTAATTTAATATATATATAAAAGAGTCAGTATATCTGGAACCCTTTCAAACATTTAATTGAAAATGTCCTAGTTTCAATATGCATGTTTAAAGTTTTGACCGCCTGTATAAAGAGATATGATCCGATTTAAAAAAAAAGTGTGCAGATGAAACGGGTACATAAAAATTATTTATAAAAAAATAATATTGATCGATACATTTTACCAAAAGTAATAGCAATATAAATTTTAAAAAAATATAAAATCAAGAATGTTTTTACCGAAATTGTACGTTTTTCTTTAACTTTGATGTCCGTTTTCACCACAAAGACAAGTCCAGAGTTCAAATTTTTTTATTTAAATTAAAGTATATTACATAAGCTTTAATTTAAGGTATATATAAAAGTGTGAGTCTTTCTGGAACATTTTTAAAAGTTAAATTTTGTAAAAAAAGTTGCTATTTTTAAACCCTTCCTCTGGACTAGTAAGGGGTCAAATGTTCACAAAAATATATCTAAAGATAGGTAAATACCTAAGGTATCTATAAAAAAAAANTCTCAAACTTTAAGCTTCACGCATATTATCGGCGCTGACTTCAATGCTAAACACCAAACCTGGAGCCGCTACACCAACACCAGGGGCCGAGCTCTTCAACACTTCATCTTGCACAATCATCTCAAGGTAATAGCACCTCTCTCTCCGACGTACTGGCCATCACACAACAACCGCCACCCAGACAACCTCGACTTTTTTATCACCAATCTTCCTAATCATTTTTCCACCGAAATTATAAATTTAATAGATCCAGCCTCTGATCATACACCTGTCTTGCTGCTCATCGGAGCTCAACCCTCGTTGAAGAAAAATAGACCTACTATTACTCCGGGCATTACAAACTGGAACAAATTCAAAATTACCTTATCAAATAAAATAATTCTTAATACTAAATTAAAATCACCTTCTGATGTAGATCAAGCAATTGCCAAACTCTCTGATGATATTAAACAATCAGCTATGGACTCATCTACCCACAGTCTTCCCTATCCCCATTCACCCAATCTCCCTCCTGAATTAAGACAACTTATTGCTGAAAAACGAAGAGCCCGATCTAAATGGCAACACACACACTACCCGGAGGACAAGATAAACTACAATTACCTTTCTAACAAACTTAAGTCCCTACTCAAAATTCACAAAACCAATCTATACAGTAATCACATACAAAACCTTTCCTTTAAAAACGGATCTCTGTGGCGCAAAACAAAATCAATTTTACGGTTTAAAGAATTGCCTCCTCCTCTAAGACGCCCAGATAACTCACTTGCTACCACAGACAGAGAAAAAGCAGATATCCTAGCTGAAGAACTATCAAGAGTATTCAAACCACACCTCATTTCCACACCAGAACCACATATGACGACAGTAACGGAGTCTCTCCAGTTAACTCTACCTATGTCTCTTCCTGTAAGACCAACCTCCCCAGCAGAGATAAATAGTATTATAAAAAAATTGTTACACAACAAATCCCCAGGCCATGACTTGATTTCCAACAAGGTCGTTAAAAAACTCCCTACAAAAGCGATAGTTCATCTAACACATATTTATAACGCTGCTCTTCGTTTATCGTACTTCCCAACTACTTGGAAATCTTCAGTCATTGTCACAGTTCTCAAACCTGGGAAGCCTCCAGAAAATCCCTCGTCTTACAGACCCATTAGCCTGTTACCGGTTCTTGGAAAAATTCTCGAAAAAATTATTCTCAAGCGTATCACCACAATAGCACAAGCAAATAATAGTATTCCAAACTTCCAGTTTGGCTTCCGTTCTCACCACGCCACAACTCATCAACTTCATCGGGTTGCAGACATCATCTCATCAGCACTCGAAACCAAAAAATATTGCGCCGGAGTCTTTTTAGATGTCGCTAAAGCATTCGACACTGTATGGCACGAAGGTCTTCTTTTTAAACTAAAAAAAATATTTCCTGCTCCCCTATACCTGATATTAAAATCCTATCTTGATAACCGCTCATTTAAAGTTCGTCACAACCTGCAACATTCAAATCAATATCCTATCTTTGCTGGTGTCCCTCAAGGTAGCGACATCGCTCCATTTTTATATACCATATATACGTCTGACCTGCCTACCTCTGAAAATACCACAGTCGGAACATATGCTGATGATACTGCCTTATTATCAGTTTCTTCGGACAGCACTATTGCGTCACAACAAATACAAACTCACCTAAACTCTCTTTCTCAATGGTTCATCAACTGGAAAATAAAAATCAATGAATCGAAATCTTCTTTTGTCACTTTCTCGCTCAGACCCCATAACTGCCCAGCTGTATCTATCAACAACATTATCATTCCACACTCGAATGAAGTTAAATACCTTGGCCTTACTTTTGACAGGCGCCTAACCTGGTCTCTTCATCTTAAAGACAAACGAAAGAAACTTAATTCTAGACTCCATCTCTTAAGGCCACTCCTACGTTCCAACTTAACCACTTCCACCAAAATCATTTTGTATAAAACTCTTCTACAACCAATTTGGACATATGGTATTGTAATCTGGGGCTCTACCAAGACCTCAAATAAAAGAACTATTCAAGCTTTTCAAAACATCTGTCAACGATTAATTACTGGTGCACCTTGGTACGTCTCTAACGCAATCTTAACTGCTGACCTCAAATTACCTTCGATCAACGAAACTGCTGCTACCTACTACAAACGCTTCCACGCCAAACTTCAATATATCCCCAACCAACTAATCAATGAGTTAGCTTCACTAACACTTCCTGGTAACCCAACCAGACGCCTCAAAAGAAACTGGTGCCGTGATTTGAAAACCTAAGCCCAACAGATAATTAAAATTCAACGAGGTTTCACAAATGTGTGAATACCTCTTCATGTTTTAAATGTTATGTCTGTATATTCTAATAATTGCTTATTGTACATATTGTATAGATTGTAATTACTCAAATAAAGCCATATTAAAAAAAAAAAAA
>NW_026099573.1:22625292-22659403 GCF_025091365.1 Daktulosphaira vitifoliae
CATCATAGTAAAATTAATACCTTCTCAGCTTCGCATCGAAGCTAAAAAAAAAACACATCATAGTAAAACCAATACCTTCTCAGCTTCGCATCGAAGCTAAAATTATAAATATTGATATGATAATAAGATATGACTTTTTGGATAATGAGTGCACCTAGAATTATTTTGACATAGACGTATCATTATACTGCAATCCATTCATGCTAATTAGGTTTTTTCTTCAAGTTTTATCAATCTATGATCTATCAATAAAGACGGGTCGAAAGACTTAACACACCATATGCGTTGAAGGCTAGCAGGGTCCTGAGTCTAAGACGGAGCTTAGTCATAAAAACAATCAGCTGAGTTATTTTTACTTACGATAATTTAAATGAATACTTAGTAAAGTTATAACTTTACCAAGCAAAAACCAAAGAAAATTTTAAACTAATAGTAAAATATAGATCTTTTTTTAAAACAACATTAATTTTTATTTGAATTTATAGTGTGGTTATTGACTGTGTTCCTTTAATAAGTCAAAAACATATTCATTTCTTTTTTTCGTAAAATAATCGTATAAAAATAACCTGAAATATTTACATATTGATTGTATGGCTACATTTGAAATACATTCACCGTAACTAAAATTAGAATACTTTTAGAATTACTCTCAATAATATCAATGACATGAAAAATTTCCATAGAAGCCAAATACAATAACTATACTAATTTTAGTTCAATTTTATTATATCGATTACAAATATAACGTAATCGTTTCAGAATAATTGAAGAACAAAATATGAATTATAAAATAATATTTAAAAAAAAATCGCAAATAATTGATACTGTAAAATTAACAAGAACATAATTAATATTTACAAAGCAATGTTAACTGTTAGTAGATGTTAACACTCAAAATATTTTATTAGGTTTGGTTTAGATAGGCTGTAATGAAATATTCTGTATGTATTATTCAGGATCATAACTAAGGATCCCAAATAATAATTCATTAATCCTCTGCTAAAAAATAAAAATAAAAACCCAGCACAGTGGAGTCGCAGCATAGTGGGGACGTTGCATAGTTGGGTCCAGTATAGATTTAATCTGACAGTGATTAAAATCACTATCATAAGAAACGCTTCGATGCAAATCAGTAGATAGTGTTTAATTCTAAGAAATTGGTGGATAATTACAAAAGCTGCATGATCTGCTAGTTCCTTATTAATACCCTGATTAAGATAAAGAATGTCGAATGAAAAAGGGATTATTAAAAAATATTATTTCTCATAAAAAAATTGTGTTGATTCATACATTTTTCAATGAGTTGTAGCATTATAAAGTTAAAAATGTAACCAACCCAACCCAACATCAACTCCTATTTCCATAATTATATCCAGATTAGTAATTCGTTTAATTATCTATTATATAATTTTTATAATTAATTATTTTCAAATTATTATCGATTTTTAATATATTAAAAGTAATCATTTTGAACCAACTTCTTTTTGTCCTTTAAAGTGAAAGTTTAAAAAAAAAAAATATGAATTTATTACCATAACTTTTAACTCAACTTGCAAGTTTGAAATAGATATCATTAAATAGAAAAAAATGAAATTGGTAGAGTATTTCAAAAACAACAATAACACTTATTCCCTTAATTTTACCCCGATTTATAATTATAATATATGAATACATAATAATTACAGTAATTAAATTGAGTATGAAAGTGGTATTCAATAATATAATATTGTAATTTTTACGGAGATATTATAAAAATAAAAAGGAGTTGTATATTCATATACTTTTAATGCGTATACAAATTTAAAGGAATTGATGCAATACTTTTTAATAAAAAAATTTTGTTATTTATGAATAAATACACTAAACAAAAGGAACTTTCATCAGAAAAAAAAATATACTTTTCTAAATAAACTTTTCGCGATGTTTTCAAATGTGCAATTAAACTTTTTTTATTACTTCTAAGTTTTAATATTATTACTTATTATTAAAAAATAAGTATTTACATATAAAAAAAAATAATTAAGAACAAAAAAAATTGTATTAAATTAATACTGATTTTGATTTTTAATATGTTAAAGGTAATCATTTTGAACCTATTTTTTATTGTCTTTTAAAGTGAAAGTTTTAATGAAAAATACCTTCTCAGCTTCGCATCGAAGCTAAAAAATGAATTTGTTACCATAACTTATAGTTCAACTTGCAAGTTTGAAATTGACATTATTAAATTGAAAAAAATGAAATTTTTAAGATTAATATGCAATCTGGAAATTTTATAATTACTAATTACAGTACATTTGTCAGAAAAATTCGATTTTTTTACATTTTTATCGTAATAGATAACTGAAATAGAAAGAATAGTAATCATATCCTAATAACTTTTGGTGTTTAAAAAAATTCTGCAATTGAAATATTCAGAACTTAATTAATTTTAATAATTTACTTTAATTAAATGAACCAATCAAACCAAAGTAGTTAAAAAGATTTACTCAATTGAGCATATTATCAAAAATATAATTATAATTGTAAAACTCCATCGTTAACTTCAGGTGAAACTAAAAATCATTTTTTTTTTAAATTTATGATTTATATAGCAACATATTACTAAAAAATTTGGCATATTATAGACTGGTAGTAGCACACAGAAATAGAGTTAAAAAATTAATAAATTATAAAGTAAAATTATTTACTTTTGTAGTTGAATACTTTTATCATATCAAATTTAATTCGACAATAAATAATTTAAGAATATTAAAAATTAATGATTTTAATTGTTTGTATGGACAAATCTAGTTAAGCTACTTTTTATTTGAATAAGGAATATTTTTTTGATTTTTAAGAGTAATAACTTAAACTAATCATTAACTTAAATATCATAAACTTAAATGAATCATTTGACGTATCGTTGAAAAAAGTAGGTCTAGTGAGGGTTGGCAAAATAAATCGTAGCCAGAAAAAGAACCACATAGTAAAATAATATTAACATGAATATCAATTTCTTCTCACGAGGGGAGACTATAGTGATAAGATCCTTTATATTTATTGAAATTATTGAATCTAAATGAGATAAATATCAAATGATTTGAAAATTCTATTCTAACTCAAAAAAAAAATGCAAAATTTTAGAAGCCACAAACGGATTTGAACCTCGTACCCTAGGCGTTAAAGATCAAGGTGTTACCCATTCGGCAACTATTCGTTGATTTTTGTTGCATGATAAAATTGGCTATTTAAGCTAACTCAAATTTAAAAATTACTTTTTCGACTTTAAAAAAGTAAAAAATGTTAATAAGTATAATATCATATGTCTTATGAACTTTATTCTATGTCAATGAAATTATATAATATTCATGAAAGTCAGTTTATTCCCCTAATAAAATATTTTAAAATAAAATAAAATACAAAACCTAGAATTTTAATAAAAAATAGCATATTTTTAAATACGGTAGCCTTTTGCGCATAGAAGATAGGTCGTCGGGACAAATTTTTTTTTTTCATTTAGTAGTACATAAAATAAGCTTTAATTTGATATATGTTTAAAGGACGCAGTATTTCCGGAACATTTTCAAAAATTAAGTTGAAAAAGTTAGTTTTTGTAAAAAAGTTGCAATTTTAATTCCTCCCCATGAGCAGGCTAAGTGTTAAATTTTCAAAAAAATTATATCAAATGAAAGAAAATTATCTAAGGTTTTAGTCAAAAAAAAAATGATGTTGATTTGTTGATTTTTGAAAAAGTTATGGAAGTTTTAAGAAAAAAAAGTGAAAAAAATGACAAAATTTGTCAATTTTTAAATTTGTAATTTTTTTGGATATTTCCCCCATTTGCGGGGAACGAGGGAATTTTTTTCAATTTTTAAGGGTAATGTCTTCAACTAGATACGATTTGTGATCTTTTGACGTATTTTTGAAAGAAATCGGTCCAGTGAGAGCTGAGAAAAAGTGGCAACAGACATAAAAAAAAAAAAAAAACACATCACAGTAAAATTAATACCTTCTCCGCTTCGCATCGAAGCTAAAAAAAATAAACACATCATGGTAAAATTAATACCTTCTCAGCTTCGCATCGAAGCTAATATTTAGCCATAATAAACAAAATGCTACAAATTTTAACATAATTATATTATATGTATATTGAAATTTTTATTTAACTGAAATCCGGAATTTATTTCAAAACCTTGGATTGTAATTAAACCTTTTGATCTAATTTATTTTTTTTACTATACAAATTGTATCATAGTTAACATTTAATGTTTTACACGTCATACATTTTACACTATTTTTAAACCATCGTATATAAACGGAAAGATACATCAAACATTTTCACAACATTAAATTTTAATGAGCACTAAATTTAACGTTACTTCGAAGGAACATAGTCGATCTATAGCGCTACAATTTTTTTTTCCGAGTACTCATACTGTTAATATTTTATTTATATTTTTATACATGGTGTGTAAATTCTATGAAGTGAAATAAACCACGTACGGGGGATTCAATAAATTTCAACCATTTATTTGTTCACATAATCCTAAAGCACAACAATTATGTAATAAATCAGTACATGTAAGTAGTATCAAGTGGGTTTAATTGCAGTTTTGGCGTACTTCATTTTATTGCAATTATTATATGTCGTTAAAATATAACATTAATAAAGCGCAGAACAGAGCATTCATCACGATATCCAAAACGCTAGAGGATTATACTGAACAAACACAAATTTTAGAAAAAAGGTACATAAAAAAGCTCGATTGACTAGTATATGTCGCAGTGTTTGTCGTCCAGATCACAGTGACACCGTCTGTTGCGCCATGCAAGCCACGCGTTCGGCTATCATAAGCATTTTCATTATACTATGTTTGTTTTTTTTAGCCCTTATTACTCTATATTTGAACTTTGGTAAGTTAAAAATATTTATTTAAAACATTGTCATTTTATATTCAAAGAAAACATTCAAGTTTTCTATAATTAATTTATATTTCATTTATTTATTCATACATTTTAAAATGTTTAGGGAAATAACTAAATATGTAAGGAATTTATTCGTTATATTTCTGAATAAAGAAATTAAAAAATTAATTCATGCAGTTTTTGTGTAAATTTTTTTACAAAACTTGTGCCTATAATGAATTATTTTGTTTTAAAATATACAGGTACTAAAGTATGTCACGAAGGGACATTTTTATGTTCAAAATCAGAAATTTGTATTCCGAATTTATACAAATGTAATAAGTATAAAGATTGTCTTCATGGAGAAGATGAAGATCCTGTTCAATGTGGTCAGTTTAAATTAACAAGAAAACAATGTTAAATATAGCTTATAGTTTTTATAAATATTTTTAATCTCGTAAAACATTATACTTTTTGGTCTTTGTGTATATACAAAACATAATTAAAAAATAAAACCCCACCGCAGTGAGGTCGCGGAACAATCAGGACGCGGCATAGTTAGAACAAGTACAGATAATATATGACTGTGATTAAAATTACTATAATAAAAAGCATTTCTATGCAAATCTTTAGATAGTCTAATATTATTAGAAGGAATAGTTGGATTATTTCAAAAGCAAATCACCTCCTATTTCTAATTTAACTTATTTATTGTATTTCGTAAGTATGTAGCATAAACATTAAATTAACATATTTTTAAATGTCATAGTATTTCCGCAACATTCATAAAAGTTGAAAAGATTAACTTTTTATTCAAAAGTTGCTATTTTAATGTCTCCTTTGAGTGGGTAAAGGGTCACATTTCTAAAAAACGAAACACCTAAGGTGTTTATAAAAAAAAATGTATTTGATTCATTTAATTTTCAAAAAGTTATGGTAGTTTTAAGAAAAAAAAAGTATTAATATTATAATATTGAAATTACCGACTTTAAAAATCGACATTTTTTAGGGATTTTTCTCCATATCAGGGGAAAGAGGTAAATCTTTTTTTCAATTTTTAAGAATAATGTCTTCAACTAGAAAGGATTCGTAATCTTTTGATGTATCTTTTAATAAAATCAGTCCACTGTAAACTAAAAATAGATGACAAACGCAAAAAAAAAATTAATTAATTAACAAGTCATTGTAATATTATTTCTTTTTCAACTTTGCATGGAAGCCAAAATAGTGGATAATTCATAAAATATTTCCAATTTTTACGAAATTTATTGTTAGTTTTCTTGTTTTTTTAAAGAGTAATTAATTTTTAGTAAAAAGTACGAGAGAGCTTAAAAATTCTTAGTACCGAAAAATCATAAATTAGTAGTACCCTCTATATATTTTTCTTTTCTATTTTATCGAGAAAAGCAAAAAAATATATATATTTAAAACTTTAGCCTTTTGATTGTTGTTATTAAACATAAAATTATATGATTTCATTAAATTTAAACAAAACATTAATAATTTAAATTATATTTATCTAATAATAAATAAAAAATTAAAACTTGTAATACTCTTAATATTTTAATATTTTTAAATTTATAAATCTTTTAAATTAATTTTTCTAGCTGACCTTCATGGATTATCATTATACAACGACTTTATTATAACAAATAGAACTACCCTCAAATCAATTCAAAGTAACATTACTTATGTCAACAACATAAATCTTAACAAAACATTAAATAATGAAACTGAAGAAAAGCTTAATGCAACTATAGTTGCATTGCATAATAACTTTACTTATTTTTATAAAAGTACAGCAAAACCATGTGGTAAGATAATTATAATTTTTTAACCATAATAACTTCAACATTTTTCTTTGTATCAGTTTTGTGACTTTATGGAGTGTATGTTTTTTTACTTAAATGTCCGTGTTGCAATATTTACTTTGGATTATCTTACTAATTTTGAAACGTTTACAGAATGTTAAGGGAAAATTGTTACTTCTAATTTCAATGAAATTTGTAATCCTGTTTCATTTTTAATCATATCTTTATTTTAAGCTTTGAAAAACTATCCACCAGTATGTCAATGCTCAGGACCAAATGGTACATATTTACGTTGCAATAATGTTGGATTAAAAAAAGTTCCTGAATATGTTTCTGGAAATGTAGAGAGAATGTAATAGTTTTATTTGATTGATTTATGATCATAAATTTGATTTTAATATGTAAAATTATTATTTTTTTGTATATTTTATTGTTCTTAGGACATTTGTTAATAATAGTATTTTATTAACAAATTATTCATTTGATGTTTATCCAAACTTAAAAGTCATGTAAGTATATTATAAATTATTTATTAATTATATAGTAAAAGCAATTTTAAATAAATCTGGATATAATTCAAGTAGATAATTAATCTTGGATGTAATTTTTTTATGTGTTAATTCAGATTTTTATAATTAAACCAGTCACACTCAATAATAATTTCAAAACATTAGTTATTTTAATAATGATGATTATTTAAGATTAAATATCCTAATTTACACGTTTTTATCAATTTTCTGTATTTGTAAATGCTCAATGAAATATCCTTTTCTAATAATTTAAAAATATTTCTTATTTAAAGTTTTCGAAAAATACCTCATTTTTTCAAAATAACTCAATTGAAACGTATAAATCCAATCTTTACATTTGTTTAAAAATATTTAATTTACTTCAATTCGGCTTATATACTATGATTATTATTAAAAAATGATGTATTATGATGTTCATATACAGGGTGATTTTTTTATCATAACCCACTCAATTACTTACAGAATAATAATAATTTAAAAAATTTTTTTTATTACTATCTTTAGTTACACATTATTCTTGAATTATTAACTGTGTAATACTTTTTAAGATCATCCCTTATGCCTGGTAAGGGTGTCAACTTTGTTTTTTTAAATGGTAACACATATTTTGAATTTAATAAAATGTTTGAGTTTTCAATTCAATAACAAATGTCATTTGAATTTTTAATATAACTTTATTCGTTTATTAGATATAAACATTTAAAGTTTCAATTTTTTGAGTTAATATACATGTATAATACACTAGGGATTAAAATTACAGGTAGCTAATTGGTTTTTTATGGCATCGATATTAGCAGGTACAAAGCATTGTTATTATCAATGGTAGTAAGACACATTGTTGTGAGTTTATAAATACACTAACTGACAATACAGAATGTATATCTATTGATAGTCATAATTGATAATAAACAATCCGTGACTGTGATAGCAATATCATAAAAAATCAATTAGCTACCTGTATTTGTAATCCCTTGTGTATTATACCTATATATTAACTCAAAAAATTGAAACTTTAAATGTTTATATCTAATAAACGAATAAAGTTATATTAAAAATTCAAATGACATTTGTTATTGAATTGAAAACTCAAACATTTTATTAAATTCAAAATATGTGTTACCATTTAAAAAAACAAAGTTGACACCCTTACCAGGCATAAGGGATGAACTTAAAAAGTATTACATAATTAATAATTCAAGAATAATGTGTAACTAAAGATAATAATAAAAAAAAATATTTAAATTATTATAATTCTGTAAGTAATTGAGTGGGTTATGATAAAAAAATCACCCTGTATAATATAAAAACATCATATACAAAGAAAATATGATATGTGATGTAACTAAATTTCATGAGTTCAAAATAATTAGGATGGCATCTATTAATAAGGCCACCCAGGGCCGAATTTACGTAAAAAATGCCCCTAAGCTAATTAAGAACAGACATTGTTTAGCACAAACAAATATGTTTGAAAGTGACCCTAAAAAAATTAGATGGAGTAATTAAATGAAATTTTATTATGTTATAAATAAAAACACATTTAATACATTATGAACGGTTATCATTGATGAATTTACAATTAACGTGCATAAAGAAAATGAACACTGTTATAACTAATATCAATAATTAATTAATAATCTTTATGCTTGACGTTTCCTTAATTTAGTTACTACAAACGTTGGTATTAAACCATCGAAGTCTAATTCGAGTAATTCTGAATTTACGCTAAACTATGTCAAATTGGATACTTTAATATCTAATATTGAATTACTCATATAATTTCCTTAAAAACGCCGAATGAACAGTCACCAACAGGGCTGTAATTGAAATTTTTTCGTGAAATAGCTACATGATCATTTATGCTTCAAATTTGTTTAGAATCTAGTATATTAAAATATTATCAAACTAATTTTTTAGTTTTTCCTTTTAATATCTATGACATTAATTTACACATGAATTTACAAAATTAAACATTATTCAATAAAAGTATTTATACTCTAGTATATTAATAACTAAATGGAATTTTTTTTATACTTAATTAAATATATACATTCTAATAGATGGTTAATTAAATTCTCAAAGGAATTAAACAAAACAAAAAATCAAATATTTACAAGCACAGCAAAAATAATTGTGCTTCTAGATTATAGCATATGTAGCCTAGTTCTAAATCCGGTTCTGATATTACCTTCTGATGATAAGATGAAAAATAGTTTTTACCAAATGATTATAAAAAAATAATGTGACTTATTTTTATACAAATATAAAATAATGACAAATTATTGACATCCTCTACTTTTAGTCCTGATTCAGTATACTACTCTTTCTCTATTACTCCGATATACAATTTCTTTGTTAAATACTAATAAAAACATACTTCTTGTTTTATAGAAGTTTAGAATACAATGTTCTGTCAAGAATACCGCCGTTTGTATTCAGTCATCAAAGCAAATTAATAAGACTGTAATAAAAAACTATTGTTAATTCATAAATTCTGCAATAAATATTATATTGTCAATGTAATTGCAGATTATTGTTATATAATGAATTGAAAGTGTTAGAGAAACATGCATTCTTTGGTATAAAAAATATTGAGTATATATTTTTAGATAACAATCATTTAGAGCTATTAAATTCAGACTCGTGGCCTAGTTTCAACAAACTTAAATGACTGTAAGAACATTTTTTAAATATTCTTGAGAAATCTTAAGTGGTTTAGCAACTCAATTAATTATCTATTAACACAGCAAATAATAAAATTTATATTTCCAGAGATTTGTCTTTCAATAAATTGAGTTTAACGAATGTCTGTTTTCCACATTGGCCTCTCTTAAGAGTCCTGTAATTATATTGATCTATAATTTACGAAAATTTAACTATTTATTAAAATAATTATTTTCAATATTTAGAAATTTGCACAACAATTGTATTGAAAAAGTAGACAAGTGTTTATTTACCCAGTTACCATCATTAGCAGACTTGTAAGACAATTTTAAAATGTTTAAATAATTCATTTTTTCTACAATGTTGTTTTATTTTTAGGGATTTGTCATACAATAAAATTTCTTTTATTGATGAAAATGCATTTATCAACTTAGTCAAATTAGTGGATTTGTAATTTTATTTATTTAGATTTATATTTAAACACAAATATTTCATAATTTAAATAATTTGCATTTCAGAAATTTGACTGAAAATCATCTATTAACACTAACACCTTTAATGTTTCAATCATTGACAGATATTCATAAACTGTAATTTGACTGTTTCTTATTGTATTTAAATAAAAATAAATTTATAGTAAAAATATGATTATATTTTTATTAAATTTTATCAATATATAATTTTTTCAGCTCATTGGCAAATAATCCGGTAAAATATTTACATGCAGATTTATTTAAATCAATGAAAAGCTTAAAATCATTGTAAGTATATACAAACAATATATATGCATATTTTTGCCAATAATATGCTGTATGAATTTATTTTACTGTACATTTAACTTAATTAGGTTAAACCAATCATTTTTAGGTCTCTTGATGGTATAGAATTAGAAAATATCAACACGACAGTATTTGACAAATTAAAGAATCTAGAAATTCTGTATGTTTATAAAATACCCAATATTTTTTACCGTGACGAACACTTCATAAAAAAAATATATTATTTTTTCAGATACTTAAAAGAGTTCCATTATTGTGCTTTGTATGCTAGGAATGTACCATTATGTTATCCCAATACGGACGGTAAATTCTTATATTATGAAATGTTATAGTTACAAGTATCAACACTATTTATACTTATGATTATTCCTATATTTTTAAAAGTTCATTTAAAATATGACCTAGTTCTTGAACTGATTCAATTTCATAAAATCGAACTAATTACATTATTTAGTTAATCTTTTTTAAAGAGAACTTAGTCGATCTCATCCAAGTTCGTAATTTATTTTTTTTAATAGTTTAAAATTTTGAATTATAGCTCTAACACACAAATATTATGTATAATTAAACAGTATTTAATCATATTAAATTTAACTATAATATACCACACTAATTTTTGATAACAAGGTACAAATGGAAAAAATTTTTGGGAATTAAACCCTTTCCATAATACTGCCTTACAACAATTTTTTTTTTTTTTTTTTTGGCTTTTACGAGCCATTTAGACTCTTGGCCGCCAAAACTACTTCCTTCCATCGTTCTCTATCATATGCCTGCTCCAAGTCCACTCCAATTTCTTCTAATAATTCCTTGACGCTGTCCTTCCATCTTTTTCGCGGTCTTCCCCTTGGTCTTTTTCCGCTTACCATATATGTCATTGCTCCTTTCAATATACTTCCATCGGCCCGCCATGCGTGGCCTGCCCATTCTATCCTAGTCCCTCTGGTGAATTGGACCACATCTTCTCTTTTGTAAAGCTGGTACAGTTGGGCGTTTGTTCTTATTTCCCATTTCTGTTCTGTATTGTTGAATACGGGTCCATAAATTTTTCTAAGAACTTTTCTCTCAAATAACCGTAGTTTTTCATCATCACCTCTCGTTGTTGCCCATGTGGCACATGCATATGTCAATATAGGGCGGATGTAACTAACGTATAGATGTTCTTTTGTCTTCCTTGACAGTAGCTTAGATTTAAAGAGGGTTTTCAGTGCATAAAGGCATCGGTTAGCAGCGCCCAGTCTGATATTGATCTCTCCATGCATGTTGTTTTGGTTATTTAGGGTAGACCCAAGGTACTTGAACTCTTGTACTTGTTCAAAGGTGTTATTTCCGACGTGGAGGTTGTTATGGTCACCCCCTCCTCGCTTCACCACCATGTATTTAGTTTTACCACTGTTGATTGTCAAGCCAATACCTTTTCCCACCTTTATCAGTTCTTCGACAGTATTCTGAATACCTTCTCGCGAATTCCCAATAACCACTATGTCGTCTGCATATGCTAGTAAGACATTTCCTTCGTCAAGGTTTAATGTCTCAGTTCGTGGAACCTTTCTTATCACACTCTCCAATGCCAAATTGAAAAGCACTGGTGACATCGCATCCCCTTGCTTCAATCCACTATTTATTATAAACGAAGACGATACCTCGCCGTTCACCTTGACTCGGCTGCTGGTGTATGTGTTACATAGTTTCACCATGCTGATCAATTTGTTTGGCAAACCAAAGTCTTTAAGAATTTTCCATAGTTTTCCTCTATTTATGCTATCATATGCTTGTTTGTAATCCACAAAAACCATATGTAGATCTTTCGCGAACTCATAACTTTTTTCCATAATTTGTCTTATGACAAATATGTGATCAGTAGTTGATTTATTTTTTCTAAATCCGCTTTGGTAATTACCCACTATCTCATCTGTATAAATTTGTAGTCTTTTAAGTATGATTAATGAAAGTACCTTATACCCAGTGTTCAGTAGTGTTATTCCTCTATAATTCTCTACTTTTTTTCGGTTACCTTTTTTGAAAATTGGACATATCAATGATTCATTCCAGTCTTGTGGTATCTTTTCCTTTGTCCATATCTGTTGAATTAGATGATGTAATTTTTGTGTTAGGTTTTGTCCTCCTAACTTCAATAATTCAGCTACAATTTTATCATCTCCTGGTGACTTATTATTTTTTAGAGTCTGGATTGCACACTGTACCTCTTCTAAACTCGGGTTTAATACTTCTGGTTCAACTGTATAATGTATGGTGTCGTCTTGTTCGCCTACTGCTTCCGTTGTTGAGCCATTGTTAAGAAGTTTTTTAAAGTACATTCTAAATTCCTCGGCAATTTTTTCCGGTCTTGTAATTAGAGCACTATTATTATCTTCTATCATATTTATAGCTGGTATATATCCATTTTTAAATGTTTTGCACCGTTTGAAAAATTCTCTGGGGTTGTGTTTGAAGTTTTCAATCTCCTCTAATCGTTCTTTTTCGGCTATTCTCTTTATTGAATTCTCATGACCATAATTCATTTTCGTTCACTTAAAACAAACGTTGAATTATTGAACTGGTTAATTTCAAAGTCTGGTTGTTCCAACTTTTATATATATATATTTTAAATATAACACCAAATGATTAAATTTTTAGATTTATCTTCAAGCTATAATCTTCTTTCGAAACCAATTCTTCGAAGTACGTTGTGGACAGTGACATTTTTTACGTTTATTATGAATGCTATGGTCTTATACGGTCGTATGTTTGGTAGTTTAAGAGATGAAAATCATGCTATAAGTTTTGTTATTCGTAACTTGGCAGGTAAAAATGTAAATAATAATTGATTTTATTTAATATTAAAAATATACTTAAAACTAATAAACGTAAAAAGTATTTAACTCAAAAGCTTACCAAAATTCCTAAAAAATCACGGATACGTATTTCGCGAATAATATTATCATTATCAACGCTAAACATATACCTGAGTCAGTATATGTTTAGCATTATTTTTTTTTTTTATTTTAAATTAATATTTAAAATTTATTTTTAATTTTAAATAACTAGGCTTCGCCTAGCTAAGGTTTCACCACAGACTCGATGTCCTGAAGGCCTTATGCGCCGTAGCCCTGTTAGACCTTTTGGTCTGTCCTTACAGGTTGGTCACTGATTCCGAATTGGTATAACTCCAAAAGCAGTTTACCAGGAAATTATTTCTACTTGTAAATTAAAAAAATAATTATATGACCACAAAATACTTACGTGTATTCACAATCATACTTCATAATAATCTACTAATTATTATTCCAAACAACAGATAAACGAAAGAAAACTTAATTATCATTAAAAACAATATTTAAATGCTATCTTATTAGTGAAACTACACACACTAACATAAAATTTAAAGGAAATTGAGATTCACAAAAGTTGAAATACGTACGTGGTTAAGTAATTTTTCAATTTTTATTAAATAATTATATTTTGTATACTTATAATAATATTTTAATGATAATTAATCAAAAACAATTTCCACGGCAAATTCCATGTTCTTAAATTCCTAAAAAGATAAATATATTTATTTTTACTATAAATATAGTTGATTGTGATATTATTTTCATATTCTACATATTTTTTTCAAAGCTCTAGATAATAAGTGATACAGAATCTTTCGATTAAAATTTTAGTTGCAGATATGTTGATGGCATTATATTTGACTGTTATTGGTTATCAAGACTCAAAATACCGTGATGAGTTTTACGCTTACGCTCAAGAATGGAAGTCGTCCAATTTATGTACAGTAATAGGTTTAATTGCTGTTGTATCTTCTGAAGTAAGAATGCTTACTGAAAATTTTAATGAAATGTTCCAACATACTTATTGTAACTAATTTATATACTGCCTATAATTCACATGAAAAAAAACTGATAATGAAGGTATAATTTTATTTACAGAAATTTTTTTCTTTAAATATTACATATTCAAAATTTACAAAAAAAAAAAATTATTTAGATAATCTTGATTCCTGTTACAAATTATTTACAAATTTCCAATATAGAGACCAATAAAACTAATAGCACTGGAATTAGTGAAAATATCGACTAACTATATTAACTTTTTCAATCATTTTACAATTATCTTAGTTTTAGTTTTAGTTGTTATCGAGGTGGACATAATGCCCGTGCACTCAGACATGTTGGTCCATTGTGCGCACCTCATACCGAATTGTCTTGATTCGGTTTACCCACCTAAGTGTTATCACCGAAGTGTTAATACATTAAACCAACCATAAAGTCACCTCTATAGATAACAAAGAGTCCTGTCTTTCTGGTGACATTCAGTATCTCTCTGAGTTTTAGGTTTTTAATATCTTCTTTTTCAGGAAAAGGTTTACTCAAGTAGTTTGATCTTAGTGTAAACAAGGCTTCACATTCGCACATGATGTGAAATGAGTCTTCCTCTTCTATTCCACACTTCCTGCACAATGGTGATTCCGATACCCCTATTGCATTAAAATGTTTAAGCAGGTGACCATGTCCTGTCAATAGACCAGTCAAGATGCTTATTTGATGTCTAGTCATGCTATTAAGATCACCCAACAATACACCAGAGGTCTTGATAAACATTTTAGATTGTCTAGGTAATACCAAGTACTTCCAGATTTTCCTGTGTTGTTCTCTGCACCAATTCTTGGGTAGCGCTTTGAGCGATTGCTCAGTAAGTCCTACCACTGGTTCTGGTCCAACATAGGTGTTCTCCGCTCCTTTCCTGGCTAGATAGTCAGCATTTTCATTTCCATTGACACCGTTGTGTCCTGGTACCCACGCTACTGTAACTTTGTTGAACCTCGATAGTGAATCTAAAGTTTTCCTGTATTAGAGGACCAGCTTTGAATTAACCTGATCATTACAGAGTGCTTCAAAGCCGCTTGACTGTCACTTAAGAGAGTTATCTTCCTATTTTTATATACCAACAGATTCTGAGCCCCTACCAGTATTGCCATTACCTCTGCTTGGAAAACAGAGGGTGTTGTGCCCAATGACATACTGACATTTATTCATGCCTTTAAACCCATGTTCTGTTGTGTCACTCTCCAAAGTCTACATACCTAAGTTGTAGAAACTTAGTGCTGTGACTTTGGCGTGAGCTTTAACCTCTAGACGCAGAGGAGGCAATCCGATTAGTGCTTCTAATGCGACCATTGGTGTAGTTCTTAATGCTCCAGTAATGGCCATGGCAGCCATTCTCTGTATGTGACTAAGTTCTTTCCTAGCTGTAACAAGTGCTGTTCTGGTCCACCAGACTTCAAAGCAGATTTGTAGTTTCTTTGGGCGTCCTTATAGGACTCCCAGTGTTCCAAACCTGATTTCATTGCATTATTTAAAAGCTTACTTGAATTCTTTCTTAATTTAGATAGGCTAGCATTCCACCAAGCTGCACCCTGTCCTACACCTTTCCTTTCTATTAAAGGGCAGTTTTCTTTGTAAGCTGAGACAATGGAGTCCTGTAATATATTTACAACCCTTTCAGTACTCTGTTTCGACCCCAATCTAAACTGTAGATTATTCAGGTAACGAGAAATATCTGCCCTGTAGTTGTCCCAGTTTGTTCTTTTTGGATTCTTATAGTACTCCGTCTCAACTTTGTTGATTTCCAAAGTGAATCGTAAGTGCCTATAATCAGAAAGAGAAGGTTCGGAGGACACTTTCCACCCTTTTATCTTTTGAAGTAACCCTTTTGAACAAACTGTCAGATCAATGACCTCGTGCCTGTTCCTGATTACCTCTGTTCAGTATACTGAGGTCTGTAGTCAGTAATAGATCCATTATTACCTCTCTTGTTTGGTTGATGTTACTGCTCCCCCAAATACACTATTTGGGGGAGCAGTAACATCCATACCTAGGACGAGTTCTAATTTTTCATTTTTGCAATAATTAAAGAGCATAGTTAGGTCCCTACCTGGGTCTGTGACCTCATATGGTAGGTATCCTGAAACTACTATAATGTTCTTACCATCACTTAGAGTTACTTTGATAATAGTCAAGTCTGCACTTGATAGATTAAGTATTAATGATGAATATAAAAATATTATTTTAATAAAAATATTTCACTTGCTACTTTCGTCATAGGTATCATTGTTGATATTGGTTTTTCTTAGTCTTGAGAGATTTTTACTCATTGCTGTGCCTTTTTCCGGCTATCACGTATTGAAATTGAAAACTGCAACTTATTGTATGGCTGCTATCTGGTTGGTCGCAATTTGTATTTCTACTGCACCACGTATGTTCAACAATATTTAATTATACAAAAACTCAACTATTTTAGCAATTAACTCTCAGATAGAACAGTAATTTATACAAAGTAATACTGAAACTATTTTCAGTACTGTTACTAAAGCATGCAACAAAATTTTATGGCTCCAACGGCATGTGTTACCCTTTATATATTGAAGATCCATTTCTAAGTGGATGGCAATATTCAGCTTTTATATTTTTAGGATTACATTCAACCAGGTATATTTAGTAACTTTATACACAATATATTATACAGGTGATTTTTTTAAAATTAACCACTTGATTTTCCTAAAAATAATAAATATGTTAAGAAAAAATCGTTCAGAAATTTTTAGTTTCGTATATTTGTTAATTATTAACTTTTTTTTAAATTTATCCCTTGTATAATTGTATACACTATCAAGTAAATTAGATGATTAGTGTATTAAAAACGATGGTGAACAAAGAACAAAAAATTATAAGTGGTTCAATAATCAGACAATTTGCGATTATTAAAGGTGCGAGATATGAGTGAAGAGTTTACATTAGGATATAAAAAACCCAACCCAACCAATCTTCATTGAGATACGGATTTCGGTAGACGATGTGTAGGATACAATCGAACCTGTCACACGAGAATGCTAGGCGTGGTGTGAGGGTGGTGTGTTAGTGACCACCACTCGCTACCTAACTTACACCCAGAGAAAAACCTCGATCTATATAATAAATTCATTGTTCAATTTGATAAATATATCATTACTATTGAATCAATGATATATTTATCAATATGATATTTTTTTTTCTTGTCTTGAACAATAATTATTTATAAGAATAGTTATTTTGTTCGTATTAATAAAACATTATCATAAACCCTTGATAAAATTTCTCTTTCAATTTTGATTGAGGTTTTTCTTTGGGTGTACTCTTATTACGCACACGCAGACATTTATCACGTTTAACTACAGTTTACTAATCAATTTTACTCTAATTAATTAATGTTTTCTAAAGATTTTCTTTAAAATTATTACAATTTTTATAATAGGCGGTAGTTATTAATAATAATACCATCGAGACATTTATTAACTAATACAGTTAATCATAGTGAGTGCACAGATTGAGTAAAAAGCACTACAGCTTAATATTCTGCCGAGTTCAAGATTATTTATAATAAATAAAAACTAAATTTAAAAAAATGTTACTTTAATATTATAGTAGTTAAATTATGAACAAAAAATCCCTCATATATTTCTCTAGTTTTTAAAGTAATATTAGTAAAAAAAAAGAAATTATATCATTTTTATTATTTTAGTTTATTGTTGCTGTCAGCCCTATACATGCTTATGTTTATTAGCGTATGGAAAACAAGACAAGCAGCTCGTATATCTGTGGGCGATTTCGAATTCGCTGTTCGTTTTTTTTTCATAGTTTTAGCAAATTCTTTTTGTTGGCTTCCAATTATTGTACTAAAATTCGCAGCAATGCAAAAATTTCATATTTCAAGTAAATAATACTTAATAATTTTATTTTGTTATATTATCATTGACTTAAATAATATTTTTTCTAAATCATACAGGTGAACTTTACGGATGGGTTGTCGTCTTTATTGTACCAATTAATGCTCTTGTAAATCCATTATTGTACACGTTTACCACTCCTAAATATAGAAACGTTTTAACCTCAAAAAACGTTTTCAAGAGACCAAACCGAGATTCAAGTAGCGGTAATTTTTAGATAAATCAACTATATTTTACTTAAAATATCTTTGATTACCCAAATAGAACTGTAACATAATACGTTGAGTCACCTGAGTGTAATCTTTTATCATTAATATCAAAATTTATCCTTACGTCAACAGTAATCATTGTGTACTAATTATTGTTATTTGAAACTAATTATTGAAAGTTACATATATAATTTTTAAAAAGCCCAAAATATTAGTTGTGTAAGGGGATGTTTTTCTATTTTCAAAGAATTTTTTCAAATAATTAAAAATATATATCTTTATTATAAACTATAATATTATTTTATTGTCCATTATTATTATGCATTAATAGTTTTGATTTCAAATATAAAGGTAATCTAATCATAAATATTGTGACACCTCCTGCGTGCGCAAAAGTAACATGTCCAAATGCGGTTGTAACTATTTGTTGACAATCTATGTATATATATCATAATCTTTTTTTTTTGTTATCTAATAACAGCCGGCCGGCCTTTTTGGTATGCCCGTCAGTGTACGTTCCACCGCCTAACAAAGGCGACGCGCTCCTAGTTTATTTTAGTTATTTATTATGTCAGATTGAATAAGTGTTTTAAATAGTAATTTATGTCAAGTTTTTTTGTTTATTGTTTGGATATTAAATATTATTAAAATTAAAGTACAATAAATAATTAAAAATATAGAGCGTTCTGTTATTAAATTTTAATACACCGCTCTCCCTAACACTATTTGATAGACGAATTTCAAAAGATAGTCATAAATTTTTTGAAAACTATTGAACATTTTAAATTTTCTTAAAGGAAAANCTATTTGATACACGAATTTCAAAAGATAGTCATAAATTTTTTGAAAACTATTGAACATTTTAAATTTTCTTAAAGGAAAATATTATTTTTTATGAAAAATTCTATAATAATATATAGTTGGTTAAATGATTTCTTAGCTTCGATGCGAACCTGAGAAGAAATTAATTTTACTATGATGTGTTTTTTTTTGTGTCTGTTGCCACTTTTTCTCAGCTCTCACCAGACCAATTTCTTTCAACCATACGTCAAAATATCACAAATCCTATCTAGTCGTACACATTATCCCCAAAAATTGAAAAAATTTCCCTCGTTCCCCGTAAATGGGGGAAATCTCTAAAAAAATTACAATTTTATAAATCGCTAATTTTTGAAATTTTTTTGAATTTTTACTAAAAACTGCCATAACTTTCTTAAAAATGAACAAATCAATATAATTTTTTTTATAGATGCTTAATGTATTTCCTATCATTTGGTATATTTTTTTTATAAATCTAACCCTTTACCTGCGCACAGGGGGGATTTAAAATGACAACTTTGTCAACTTAACTTTTGAAAGTGTTCCGGATACTCTGACACTTTATACATATCTTAAATTAAAACTAATGTAATATACTTTATTATGAAAAAAAAATTTTGGATTTTATTTTGTCTTCACGGTGAAAATGACTACCGTATGCTATTCTTATGTTAAAATTCTCAATTTTATATTTTACATTTCTAACTTTATATTTCAATAAATTTTAGAAAAAAGAATAAAATCAACCAATTTTTTAAAATTAAACACTATCTACAGATTTGCATCGTAGCATTTTTTATGATAGTGATTTTAATCACTGTTAGATATCATGTATACTGGACCTAACTATGTTACATCCCCGTTGTGCTGGGTATTTAAAACTATTTTTAGTTTAATAAAATGATAAAAAAACATTTTCAAACACATTTGTTTATCCGAACTACCGTTTGTATTTACTGATAATAATTTTTTATAATTCTATACTCATTTTGTATAAGTTTTTATTTGCCACTATTTTACAGTTTGTAAATCATGAATATTGGTAATAATTATTGTTATTTTTTATTTAAGGATTAGAAATGTCTCAAACGTCACATCAAACATCAGTTAGTGCCAAAGTACTCAAGAAAAGTACTAAGAAACCCATCTTGGAAAATAGTATAGATATCACTAATGAATATTAAATAATTTTATTAATAATACACTAAACCATTTCTTCGTGGCATCCGTATAGTGGCATAATAAAAATAAATAATAGCAAAAAAAGTGAAAGTGGAAAAAATTTAAAAATAAATTTTTTGGATTACAATTATGTAACACATTTCTAATTATTATTATATTTAATAAAGTCAATATGAATTCTTTTTTGTATGAACATATCGTCCAAAAATATATGATTTAATTTTTTAATGTGTTAATTTTCTTCTCTTTCGCCTTTATACCAAATACTTTGGTTCGGCCACTTGTAACCTAACGCCCACTTGACACGATCTCCCACATCATCTAAGCACACATCAGCCGTCCTCATATGACATTTAATAATGTTTCTCTTTTTTGATTTTTCTTATGCTTTTCTTCTTTCTACATTCATTTCCAAAACTGTTCTTACAGCTTCCAATTCCTCTCTCCTCATAACTTGACCAAACCATCCAAGTCTATTTTCTCTCATCTTATTCATCATTGACGCTACACCTGTACTCCATTTTATATGTTCGTTCCTTAATCTATCTTCTCTAGTCATTACTTTCATCCAACTAAGTATTCTAATCTCTTCTTTTTCATAATTGCTAAAATTCTCTGAATTTCCTTATTTCATTAAAATATACTCAAATTTTGCACGATTCTCAGTGAATATCGTGAAATAATCTTAGGAAAGATAAAAAATATTAATTTTAACTTCGATGTGAAGCTGAGAAGGTATTGGCTTTACTATGATGTGTTATTTTTTTTTTTTTTGTATCTGTTACCACTTTTCTCAGCTTTCAAAAAAACGGATTTTTTTCAACAATACGTCAAAAGATCACAAATCGTATCTAGTCGAAGACATTATTCTCAAAAATTGAAAAAATTTCCCTCGTTCCCTGTAAATGGGGGGAACCTCCAAAAAAATTACAAATTCAAAAATCGCTAATTTTTGAAATTTTTTTAATTTTTTTTACTTAAAACTGCAATACACTTTTGTTCAAATATGAACAAATCAATATAATTTATTTCTGTAGATGCTTGATGTCTTTACTTATCATTTGGTATATTTTTTTTGTAAATCTGACCCTTTATCTGCCCACAGGGGGTGATTTAAAAAGACAACTTTTTCAACTTCACTTTTGAAAATGTTCCGGAAGGTCTGAAACTTTTATATATATCTTAAAATAAAGCTAATGTAATATACTTTAATTTGAAAAAAAAAATTTGACCTCTGGACTTGTCTTTACGGCGAAAATGACTACCAAATGGTATTTTCTTGTGAAAATTCTCGATTTTATTATTTATATTATATTTATTATATAATGCTATAACTTATTGAAAAGTGTATGGATCCACACAATTTTTTTATGAGAAATAATATTTTTTAATAAACTCTTTTTCATTTGACATACTTTATCTTAATTAAGATATTAATAAGGAACCAGCAGATCATGTAGCTTTTGGAATAAAACACCAATTTTTTTAAAATTAAACACTATCTAAAGATTTGCATCGAAGCGTTTATTTTTGATAGCGATTTTAATCACTGTCAGATATCATTATACTTGATCCAACTATACCACGGCACCACTGTATCGCGACCCCCCTGTGCTGGGTTTTTTTTATTAACTTTGATGTCTGTTTTCACTGTGAAGACAAAATAAAGTCCGAATTTTTTTTTTTTCACAATAAAGTATATTTTATTAGCTTTAATTAAAAATATATATATAAGTGTCAGACTTTTCGGAACACTTTTAAAAGATTTCAAAACATTTTCAAAAGTGAAGTTGAAAAAATTAATTTTTTGTGGAAAAGTTGTCATTTTAAATCCCCCCCTGTGTGCAGGTAAAGGGTCAGATTTATAAAAAAAATATACCAAATGATAGGTAAAGACATCAAGCATCTATAAAAAAAAAAAATTATATTGATATGTTCATTTTTGAAAATGTTACGGCAGTTTTTAGTAAAAAAAATTGAAAAAATTTCGAAAAATATCGATTTTTAAATTTGTAATTTTTTTGGAGGTTTCCCCCATTTACGGGGAACGAGGGAAATTTTTTCAATTTTTAAAGGTAATGTCTTCAACTAGATACGATTTTTGAACTTTTGACGTATCATTGAATGAAATCCGTTTGGTGAGAGCTGANACTTTTAAAAGTTAAGTTGAAAAGGTTCTATTTTCTATATGCAATTTTAATATTTAAAGCCCCCCCGTATATAGGAAAATGGTCTTATTTAAAGAAAAAGTATGTCGAATGAAAGATGTATATAAATACTACTTCTCATGAAAAAATTGTATTGATCCACACATTTTTTAAAAAGTTATAGCACTTTAAAGTAAAAAATGTAAATTATAAAATCGAAAATTTTCACACAAAAATAGCATTCGGTAGCCGNTAACTGTAAAATCGAGAATTTTCACACAAAAATAGCATTCGGTAGCCATTTTCACCACGAAGACAAGTCCAGAGGTCAAATCTTTTTTTTTCAAATTAAAGTATATTACATTAACTTTAATTTAAGGTATATATAAAAGTTTCAGACCTTCCGAAACATTTTCAAAAGTGAAGTTGAAAAAGTTGTCATTTTAAATCACCCCCTGTGGGCAGATAAAGGGTCAGATTTACAAAAAAAATATACCAAATGATAAGTAAACCCCGCTGTGCTGGGTTTTTATAAATTTTATTATAATGATATTACAGTGAATTTATCACTTAATTTCTATTTATTAATTCTATTAAAATTTTGATGTGAAAAAAATATAAAACGAGATTCAGAATCAAAGCCAAAATTCTCTATAGAAATCATAGAAAAATTAGAAACTCTCAAAGTATTTTGTTACTTGTTGTCATGTGCTATAAATTAACATAACCTTGTGTGAATGAAATATAGTAGAATAATTTTTATTTTGATTTTTATAGACCTTGAAGTCATTAATTAGCTTTATACCAGGCACAAAACATTTGTTTGATATATTTTTATTATATATAAAGTCCAAACTTAGGATCATTACTGAACTTAGATTAGTTGTTGGATTTTAAAAATTATAAACCTGCCAAAACCGCTTAATATCTAGATTATTTACAAAAAAAACATTCATACTGATCCAAGTAGTACCGGCGTAACATATTGAAGGACACAACAAAAAAGTACTTGGGCGATCACTTATTTATTTTTAAGTAAAAATAAAATTTATTTGCGATATTAAAACTTAATATTTTTAATAATAAAAAAATTAATATCAATTTACAAATGTAACAAGTTGTAGAAATCAGCATTTAGATATAAAACAATCATAGGTATCAATCATAGGTGGTTCGTGGGTGCAACTTTAAATATAATACCGCTAGTTATAGGTATTGTCAAATTAAATATAATAATAAAATAAATATAATAAAATGAAACACAATACACTTATAATTATTATAAAGGCCGTAATAGACAATAGATATGAAAATAATAATAATATCGATTATACTATTATAGCAACCGTTAACGACAAGCGTACACGTAAGTAATTCTAAAAATAAATTACCCAATCTTATTAATTATAAAATTAGTATATATAATTATAAAATAAAACAAGGAAAAAAACGCTTTTCTGGGAAAATTACATAACGAGTTCGAATTTTCAAAATTTTTTTTTTCAACGAAAGTACTCGATCACCAGACTCCGGGAAAATTATTGGCGAAGGTCGGAAAATTTTTGCTGCTCGCCCTCGAGCGTTTTAAAATTTCACCATTTTCGAGAAAATCACTCACTGACGCCAGCGTTTTACGACTTAAGGTTTGAAATTTTCACCAGACCCAACCAATGACAATCTAATGTAATAAAAAAATAAATTCAATCCGTTCATTTTTCACCGTTTTACGTGCTTTTATTTTTTCACGCACTCGAGACGACAGGGCGCACCGCCCGAAATTCTTGCGACATTTTAAACATGAAAACGATTTTTTTTACGATTCGCAATCATATAACGGCGTTCTGTATATGCCGAAGAAACGACAAAAATCCGAAATCTGACTAAATCTCTTGCCACTACGAGCGTTTGAAATTCATCAAATTTTAGATAGTGTTAAATTTAAGAAATTGGTGGATTATTCCAAAAATCAAAATTAACTCCTATTTTTTTTTCAACTTTGACTGTCATTTGCATATAGAAGATAAGTCGCCGGGTCAAATTTTTTTTTAACTTTTAGTACATAATGTAAGCTTTATTTTAACATATGTTTAAAGAACTCAGTATTTCTGTAACTTTCTTAAATGATAACTTGAAAAAGTTGACTTTTGAAAAAAGTTAATATTTTTAATCTCCATTGAGGGCAGGTGAAGGGTCATTTTTTCATAAAAAATACACTAAATGAAAGGTAAATATAAGGAATCTATAAAAAAACATCAAGTTGATTTATTAATTTTTAAATAATTATGAGTTTTAATAATAAACGGTGAAAATTACTGATTTTTAAAATTGTAAATTTTTTGTATATTCTTCATTTACAGAATTTGGGAAAATGTTTTTAATTTTTAAGGGTAATGTCTTCAACTAGATACGATTTGTGATATTTTGACATATGGTCGAAAGGAATCGGTTTGGTGAGAGCTGAGAAAAAGTGGCAACAGACACAAAAAAAAACACATCATAGTAAAATTAATACCTTCTCAGCTTGGCAATGAAGCTAAGAAATCTGTAATCGATTGTAACTAAATTACTTAGTAGAAGTAGCATATCATATTTTTATTGAGAAAAAATTATGATATTAATGAAAAAAATTTTAAAGACATTCTATCACTCTTCCATAATGCTTTAAAATTATATAGCTTTTAGAGGTTCAGTAGTGTTTTCATTCTAAAAGCCAACCTCATAAACATAACATTTTAAAATGTTTGATTGTAAATATAATTGTTATACGTTTTTTATCAAAGCTGATGTGTATGTGAAGCATATAATTCTGTATTAATCTTAAGGTAACAAGAATCGATTAAAATTATAGTAAACAAAAGATTATTGGTTTAAAATTTGATATTATATATCGTAACTTTGCTAGTATTTTTGGTACTAGGTACTTTCCAAATGTCTTAATGAATATGATTATGATTTAAGATTTAAGCATTTATAAAAAATAAAGAACTTTACTATTTTTACTTTTTATTTTTACAATTATATATGTACTTTACAATATAAATTTACTGACTCAACTACAGTTCAACAAAATTATAATAATTGTACTTTGGAATAATTAAATTTTGTTTTCATTAGAAAAATTAATGTTAGGAATGAATTTTTTTTAATTTTGAAGTTCTAGAAAAATATAAGTTTCCTAAGAATGTTTCTAAGAATATTCTATTTTTTTTTTTTTCTAACAATTACTTTAATGTAATCTTTAATTATTATTACAAAAGCAACATTCATTGTATTAAAATTTTTGTGTTGATAATGTTGAACATTGATAATAATATTGAAAAAAAATCTCTAAGGGGTTTTTACTGGATTCATAATTGCATCTAAATTCCTCATTTCCTCTGTAAAAAATAAAACAAATAATTAATGTATATCAAAACTCTATGAACTTTTTATTTTAGTATAAGTTATTTTACTTATATATACTTATATAAGGTCTTTTAGTAAAGATAATTCAAAACAAAAAATGTTCCATAGTGATAAAAAATTGAAAGAAAATTTTAAGTTATCATTTATCAAAACATATATGTTGCATCTATCCTTAGACAATTACGTAAAGAATATTAATTTTTATTAAAAAAATGTATTTAATTTATCTAACATTTTATACATTGAAATCAGGGTTGAGAAGTATTACATTCTAATGTATATTTAAAATGTTATACTGTGTGTAAATTAAAAAAATGACTGGTCGATAATAACATTTGTACAAGTATTTCAGAAATTATTAATAATTTAAAGTAATGACTGGAGGTGAGGAGTAGATGTTGATATTTTTATCAGTAGTCATTCCCTAGCCATACTCTTCATTGTGCCTAGCTATAAAAATGAGAATAACATCCAAAATACTGATTGAAAATATTGTATCAGTCATTTTCTTTAATAACTTTAAAAAATAAGGAAGAAGTATAATTGCATAATTATTATGCATTATTAAAATTTTTTTTTTTTTAATGCTATGAAAAATATTATACTTTACCTAATTTTTTTATTATTGTTAAATAATAAAGAATTTACTTAGAAAATAGTCTTGAAAAGGAGGCAATAGTTATTCAGAAAAAAAAAATTGAAAAAAATGTATTTTCTATATCTAGTGACAAAGGTTATTTGATAATAAAAGCCATAATGTAGATGTTTTGTTATGCAAAAACTTATTCATTTTGAATTATTTATATCAGTTAAACACTGCATTATTATAAGGACATTTTCAATATTTCAAGTGTGACTGATAGACAGTTTATGTATTGTTGTATTGGTCTTCATAGCAATTCGCTACATATTGGAAGACCAAAAGATTGAGCCAAGTTAGTAGATATTAAGTCATCTTTTGAAAACCATTAAGTTACATATATATATGTATGTGTAATATTTAAAAAATAACTGTTATGTTAAAGATTAATGTGTTTATTAACTCCACTATATAATTACATAAATTATATATCTTCTAGTATTTTAAACAAAATAACTGTCTTATTAATTTAATTGTAAGTATTTTCTACCCAGTTTACCCCCTTGTCAACTAGACCAATCTTCCATAAATGAGCCTAGTAACAACAATATCTGTATATCAGTAACAAAAATAATTATTTAAAATTTAAAATTTTTTAATGGAGACATATATGAATTAAGAGAAATTTCTATTTCAGATATGTCATATATCTGAAATATATATATTTATGAGTGTGTGGGAAATACAACACGCAATCTCAGGAACAGAGCAGACACAATACGATTACTTAATACATTACAATTAGTTTAATTCATGGATAAAAAAAAAATTTGTACTTGTAGTGACTAGCAAAATTTAGGTAAATTTTATATGGGAAAAAGTCCTTAGGAATTGATACTACTTGAATATTCAAGAATTTTTCTGTAACACTATTGTTCTCAAAGGAATCTATGAATTGTAGATATTTATAAAAAAGTATATTACTTTAAGAGAATTATACAGGATGATTATTATACATTAACCCTTCAACTTATTTTAATTATTTTTTTGACTTTTATAAGTTACATATGTAACTCCATGTGTTAAAAATATTTGTTATGTTCATTCCTTATCTCTTATAAAGATGTATTTTTTTAATGGAGACATATATATTTAACTAGATATAAAATAGAAAATAATTTAATATGAAATTAGCTAGTTGATAAAAAAATTTGGACCAGTATTTCACGAGCTATTAATATTTTATACCTAAGCAGAAAGAGCGAGGCCAAGAAATGTCTAGTGATAAAAATAGCAAACCCACTATTAATTAAAGTAATACAGTATTACTTTAAATTATTAATAAATTCTGAAATACTAAATCATAATAGTTGTTATTGCTCAGATCATTTTTTTGTTTATAAGCCAGTTAATTATGTTTATTGTCGTTTGAAAAATTAAAGTTGACGCACTTATAAGGTATAAAGGATGAACATAAAAAATATTTTATAACAGATAAGTAAAGATAATAATGTAAATAACAAAAGCAAAAAAAAAATTCACAAAAAAATAATTTAGAGATATTGAATGGCCAACACTAAAAGAATGCTAACATTATATTCAACTACATAGTAGTTAACATAAATAATTAAAATTTTTTAATTTACCGGCATATAACTAATATTAAAAAACATATGTTAACCTTAATATAAAAAAATTAATGTATGATATAACATTGATATACCTGCAGCAAAGTTTTTCTTTTCTTCAGCAATTTTGGCATCTCTTTCTGCTTTTAACCTATAACGTTCATCTCTGGATTTGTCTTCTTTCCTTTGCAAAAAACTATGTCTAGTCATTCCGTACCCAATACCAGCTAGGAGTAAAGAATAACGACCAAACTAAACAATAAAATGAATAATTAAGTTTATTTTTCATGAATATTTGAAAAATTAAGACTTGTAACTTTTAATACTTATTACTTTTATACCTTTACAATGAATCAATGAATCCTATGTCACGTATTAAACCAATAAGAATAAATACTACTTTTAAATAACATAAATAATGTAAATACTACACTAAAATATAGTTAATCTTTAATTTATAATGGGGTAATTGAAAAAAACATGTCTAGTATTTTAAACCAAATTAAAAGACGCATCAAAAATCTACATCATTATAATCGTTATCATGGTTAATGCTAAATAATAATTCTGTAAAAACAGTGTATATTCAATAAATGTTTTGGGATGTTAGACTTATAATATCCAGAAATCAGTCTACCGTTTTCTTCATAATACAAAAATTACAATTCACTTACTCTGATTAATGGGGAGACATTAATGGGAGCTTTGAAATCACGAACCATCTTGATTATTTCAAATAGATAAGTTATAAAACAATAGAAATTTATTGTGTAAGTCAGTAAAAACGGACAAATTTTTTCAGATGTAAAAATTACGGTGAAGTATCATATGTTTTTTTTTCAATTAATGACTTATCTAAGGTAAAGAACATCAAGTTGATAACACGAACTATGATAATAGTTTATATAACGTGAAATTAAAAATAAATCCACAAATCATATTGATTTAAAGAATCTTATTGTAAGATACTGATATATTCACTTATTAAATAAAATTTCAGTTAATATCAAATAGTCGTAAAACAATTTTTTTTCATTATTCCAAAGAAATTTACAATGTCATAGCATATACTTTATCTAATAATTATTTAATAAATAATTATTATCAGTGTCATTTAAATAGGAGATTATGATATGGAACCTCTTATACATACCTTTTTTTCTTTATGTAGACATTAAAAAGTAACCATCAGGTTTTAACTTAATTCACTAAAGAACGGTATTTCATAGATTTACGAGCTCACACTAACCATTGGCATTGATTGAATTACCAGTACCTTACTGTACCTATGCCCTCAAATACAAAGTAATAATAATGAAATTTTATAAATAAATTGACGGTTCATTAAATAAATTATTGTTAATTAGTTCATCTATATTTAAATTAATATATTACTAAATTATATGATTTATAAATTAATAATGTCATAAATGAAGGTAATTAAGGAAGCATATAATATACTATTTAACCTTCACAGTACGTTCCTGGAGGATATTAGAAAAATAAATTTGTAGAACATTAGTTACAGATTTTTCAGCATCAAATATTTAATATAAAACTATTTATTAATTTTGTTTAAAACTACTGGAATAAAATATAATGCTATTAAAACAATATGTTTACAAGGAATGTTGAAAACATTTTTCATAATTTCTGTAAAAGATAAAAAATTTAAATAATGTTTTTTACTATTACTTAATTCATATTTTTCATTTTTCCTTTTAAATTTTACTACATACTAAATTATGTTGGGAAAATAAATCGAAAAAGATGAATCAAGGATGTAATATAAAAACTAGGACTAGAAATTTGAAAACCTTATGACTGATTATCACCAAAATAACTTATCGAACAAAAAAAAATCCCTAACAACGACTTATAAATAATTTAATAGATTTATTTTTAGAAAACAAATCTGTAGACAGTGTTTAATTTTAAGAAATTGGTGGATTATTGATAAACAAAATTCTAACTCAAAAAGAATTATGGAAAAATTACAAAAATATTATTCCCACATGCAATGATTTTTAATAAATCGGCATACGTTCGTCACATTCGTTTTATTAAAATTGGCAATTTAAGCTGATTCAAATGTAAAAATCTATTTTTTCGACTCAAAAGAAAAAATAAATTTAATTTTATATTCTATGTTATTTAGTTTTATATAATATACATGAAAATCAGTGTACCTCATTATAAGGCATATTAACACAAAAATAGCATATTTTTAAATATGATAACCATTTTCACTCTATCTCCAATTTTTTTTTTTTCATAATATAGAATATTACATAAACTTAAATTTAAGACTAAATAAAAGTGTCGATATTTGCGGAAAATTTTCAAAAATTGAGTTAAAGGTATATCAAATGAAAGAAGTAATCATGAAGTATTTCTGAAAAAATAATTGTATTGATCCATACATTTTCAAAAAATTATAGCAATTTAAAAATAAAATCTGAAATCATAAATTTTAACACTAAAATTGCATGTTTTTTAACTACAGCAACCATTTTCACATAGAACATAAATCGTTGAGAAACTTTCTTTTTTCAACTTAGTGAAAAAAGATAATGTTGTAGTGCATAATATTTACTTTATTTTAACATATGCTTGAAGCTCGGAGTATTTCTGAAATATTTTCAAAAATTAAGTTGACAAAGTTATTTTTTGTGTAGATGTTTCTATTTTGAATCCCCCCGTGGTCAAATAAAGGGTCACATTTTCAAAAAATTATATCAAATGAAAGAAAAATATCTATGGTTTCAATATAAAAAGAATTATTTTGATTTGTTCATTTTTCAATAATTATATCAATTTTTAGAAAAAAAAAGTGAAAATATTTCGAAATTTACCGATTCTAAAATTCGTATTTTTGTGGAATTTTCACTATTTACAAGTAACGAGGGCAAAATTTTCAATTTTTTTGGGCAATATCTTCAACTAGATACGATTTGTGATCTTTTGACGTATCGTTGAGAAAAATCGGTGCAATGAGCAGGCACGTAGCCAGAAAATATTTATTGGAGGGGCCAACAATTTTGGGCCCTTGTATCATTTTCCATAATTTGTTTCCCATGAAAAGCTTTTGATAGTATCCCATTCTATGAATCTTACAAGTTCAAAATTTTACCATTGGTTGGTTAAAAACAAATTGTTTTCGTATAAAGTATACTAATTATTACAGTATTATAAAAAACTCAGCACAGGGGGGTCGCGGCATAATGGTGACGTGCCATAGTTAGATCAAGTATAAGATTAAAATCACTATCAAAAAAAAAAAACGCTTCGATGCAAATCTTTAGATAGTGTTTAATTTTAAAAAATTGGTGGATTATTCCAAAAGCTACATAATCTGCTAGTTCCTTATTAATATCCTGATTAAGATAAAGTATGTCGAATGAAAAAGAGATTATTAAAAAATAGTATTTCTCATAGAAAAATTATGTTCATCCATACGCTTTTCAATAAGTTATATAGCATCATAAAGTTAAAAATATAAAAAAGAATTTTTTTACAGAAATCGTATTTTTTTTATTAACTTTGATGTCTGTTTTCACCGTGAAAACAAAATAATAAAAATACCCCCTTAATTACATATTTCCACCTAACTACTTTTTTAGTGTACTCCCTTAATTACCAACTCCACCTAACTCTCTCTTTAGTGTACCTCCTTAATTACATATTCCCCCTAACTACTCTTTTAGCACCCCCCTTAATTAATAACTCCCCTTAACTACTCTTTTAGTATACCCCTTAATTACCAATCCCCTCTAACTTTTAGTATAACCCCTAATTCCTCTTTATTATTCACCCTTAAATATTAATTACCCTTAGATACTATTTTTAGACTTTTTCTATCACTTCTAAGTTTTGATAGAATTACTTATTATTAAAAAATAAGTATTGACATAAAACAAAATTGTTTTAAATTAATACTGATTTTAATTATTAATATGTTAAAAATATGAAAAATGACATATTTAACCTATTTTGTTAATCCTTTATGGTTGATTTTTGTGAAAGTTTATAATAAAAAAAACAATAGATGATTTTTTCAGACAGTCATTGAGTATGACTGATGGTAATAAACAGATAAATATAAAAAAACCCAGCACAGTGAGGTCGTGCCACAGTGGGGACGTTGCATAGTTGGGTCCAGTATAGATTTAATCTGACAGTGATTAAAATCACTATCATAAGAAACGCTTCGATGCAAATCTGTAGATAGTGTTTAATTCTAAAAAATTGGTGGATAATTACAAAAGCAACAACAACTTCTACTTCCTTAATTATATCTAGATTAGTAATTCTTTTTTACTTATATATTAAATATTTTTTATAATTAATTGTTTTCAAGTTATTATTGATTTTTAATACGTTAAAAGTAATAATTTTTAACCTACTTTGTTTTGTCCTTAAAAGTGAAAGTTTATAATAAAAAAAAATAATAATAAATTTATTACCATAACTTTTAGCTCAATTCGCAAGTCCCAAATTTTTTTTTCCATAATAAAGTACATTACATTAGCTTTAATTTAATATATATATAAAAGTGTTAGACTTTCGGAACATTTTCAAAAGTCAAGTTGAAAAAATTAATTTTTTGTGAAACAGTTGTCATTTTAAATCCCCTCCTGTGGGCAGGTAAAGGGTCAGATATAAAAATATACCAAATGTTAGTTAAAAACATCATGCATCAATATAAAAAAAAATTATATTGATTTGGTTATTTTTAAAAAAGTTATAGCAATTTTAAGTAAAAAAAAATTGAAAAAATTTCGAAAATAAGCGATTTTTAAATTTGTAATTTTTTTGACTAGATACGATTTGTGATCTTTTGACGTGTCATTGAAAGACATCGGTTNATACGATTTGTGATCTTTTGACGTGTCATTGAAAGACATCGGTTTGGTGAGAGCTGAGTAAAAGTGGTAACAGACACAAAAAAAAAAACACATCATAGGAAAACCAATACCTTCTCAGCTTTGCATCAAAGCTAATAAAATAATGATGTGAACATAAGCTGATTTAATTTTTCAACTTTTAAGCTTTTAAGAAAAAATAATTTATACCTAAATACTAATAACAAATAATTTTGAAAATAAATATAAATTATAAACAATGTAAAATTTATTTTATGTAAAATTAAAAACAATTTCTGCCTTTTTTTAATCATATTTTCATTACTATTATTTAGAGCACGCAAATAACAAATTAACAAAAACAAATAAATTACCTATTATAACTACTAAATTATAAAAAAAAAAACAGATTAAAGATAAGATTTATCAAAAAATTTTTCATAGAGTATTACTCTATCGAATTTTGTAATCAACTAGATTCTAATCAATGCATATTTTAATAAGTATCAATGATACTTGATAGTTTGTTATCATTTGTTGGACCAGAGTTAAAAAAAAATTACCTATAACCACGTTTGGAGGAACTGCTATTCCATTTATTATTACGTCCAGAACGTTATCTTTTTCAAATAACGTTTTCTATGAATATAAAAATTAAAATACAGCCATAATAATAACTGTATTACTCAATAGTAATCACAAATTAATAATAATTTCAATGTATATAAGGCCTAGTACGTTATTGATAATTCGTAAAAATAATTGAATTTTAAATTTGGGGGGGCCGGCCCTGGGCCACATTAAATCTAAGGGGGGCCAGGCCCACCCATGTCTACGTGCCTG
>NW_026099573.1:22661841-22679798 GCF_025091365.1 Daktulosphaira vitifoliae
AAAAAAAAAAAAATAAACACATCATGGTTGTGTAACTAAAAGATTAAGAAATTGTTCGTAATATAATAGTATATAATATAAAATATCAAAACATATAATATAATAGATGTACAACGGTAACGAGTCACTTTACTCGATAGACGGCGAAACTAAGACTAAATTGTAAACATCTATACAATAGGCTGTATTGAGAAAAAACAGCATAATCGAGAAAGGAATGTGTCCCTTTTGACCTTGTATTATACTAACATAAGTAAAATTACATTAAATTGTTATCTAAAATAATATTACTGTACCCAGTGTTTTTTTTAATAATATCAACACTTCCCGTTTAATAATACACCCGTACATAATTAATTAAAAAAAAAATTATAAATATATATGTCTACAACATTTTTCTAAGTTCTTGAAATCTTGTTCGTGGTGTTAGCTTGGTCAAGATATCAACGAACTGCTCTTTGCTTGTCACATACTCCAGTGAAAACATCCCTTCATTGAATTTCTCACGAATATAATGATAACGAACATCTATATGATCAATTCGTTTATGGAATTCTGGATTCTTCACCAATTTTATGGTACTTTGATTGTCCGCATACAAAACAGGTGTCTCTCGCAGAAGATTACTTATTAGTAGAGTCAACTAAGTTAGTTCCTAAACTGCTTGACTCATATATTCAACTTCAGTAATTGAAAGTGCTACCGATTTTTGCCTTTGTGAAACTACTATTCCATTAGTCATCATGAAAATGTATCCTGATGTTGATCACCAGCATAGTCTACATAACTATATCCAATTAACTTAAGTTTCACTGCATTCCAATGTATTATCAGAAGCTTTTCCAAATAGCAACTGACAAGATTTACAGCAAACGTTATATCAGGCTTTATGATCTGATTTAGATATAACAAACTTCCTACTTTTTCTCTGTGTGGAACTTCGCCTACTTGTAATGATTCAGATAAATTTGCATCTAATGAATTTTGTGGATCTGCAGGAATACATGGGGCGTCTGATTCATCCATATTGAATCTCTCCAAAACGTGTTGACAGTATAACGACTGATGTATAAATACTGACCCATCTAGTCTCTGATCGATTTCAATTTCCAGAAAATGATTAAGTTCACCTGCTATCATCTCAAAGTTACTCTTCAAGTACTTCATCTTTATGTCCACCTGCTCATCATTTGTTGCCGCTATAATCCCATCATCTACAAAAATAGCTACAATCATTAATTGTTCATTTTTAGTACTTCCAAATACACAGGAATCTGATTTTGTGTCTTTTAGATCAAAGTTTAACAGCATATTTTTAAATTTTGTATTTCAGCATCTGGGTGCTTGTTTCAATTCATACAAACTTCGTTGAAGTTTGCAAACTTGTTTAGTTCTATCTTCATAACCTTTTGGCTAGTTCATCTAAATCTCTTCTTCAAAATCATCATATAAAAAGGCTTTTAATATCGAATTGTCTGAGTTTTAATTTTCTGGCTGCTGCTATTGCTAGCAATACTAGTATAGAGTCATACTTTACAACTAGACTAAAAGTTTCTTGAAAATCAATTCTATGCACTTGTGCATAGCCTTTTATTTTTAGTCTGGCTTTAAATCTATCAACTTCTCCATTTTTCTTGAGTTTGGTTCGATATACCTAACCCAGCCATTGTTAAGTACTTTTTTATTTGTTGGTATATTTACTAATGTTCAGGTTTCATTTTTTTATAATGACATATATAAGGACCCATATGTCCTCTTCTAAATGTACAAATATTTTTGTCTGTTATCATTATTAAACCTTTATCAAGGCACGCTACACATGAAAACAAATTTGCTTTGAGCTCAGGTACATGTAAAAAATTTGACAAATAACTGTCAACCCATTTTTCGCCAATTTTTGCTTGAACATATATATTATCTTTACAAATAGCCATAATATATTTACCATCACCAATGCGTAGAAACAAATGAATCTCAAACGTTTCATAGGTTCTGAACCACTTTCTTCTACTGGTCATGTAATCACTTGCACCGGTTTCCACATATCATTTATCAGAATCGCTAACTTTGCTTGTTACTGAATTAACGCCTAGTAGTGCATTTCCAGAATTGGATTTGATTTTATTCTTTTAGTTTTGTTCTTTAAAATCCAGCAATCACGTTTGCAATGAGCTAGTTTCTTACAAAAATTACAAATTCCTAGTATTTAGCTTCGATGCGAAGGTATTATTTTACTATGATGTGTTTTTTTTTTTTTTGTATCTATTACCACTTTTCTCAGCTCTCACCAAACGGATTTCATTCAATGATACGTCAAAAGTTCAAAAATCGTATCTAGTTGAAGACATTACCTTTAAAAATTGAAAAAATTTCCCTCGTTCCCCGTAAATGGGGGAAACCTCCAAAAAAATTACAAATTTAAAAATCGCTAATTTTCGAAATTTTTTCAATTTTTTTTACTAAAAACTGCCGTAACATTTTCAAAAATGAACATATCAATATAATTTTTTTTTTTTATAGATGCTTGATGTCTTTACCTATCATTTGGTATATTTTTTTTATAAATCTGACCCTTTACCTGCACACAGGGGGGGATTTAAAATGACAACTTTTCCACAAAAAATTAATTTTTTCAACTTCACTTTTGAAAATGTTTTGAAATCTTTTAAAAGTGTTCCGAAAAGTCTGACACTTATATATATATTTTTAATTAAAGCTAATAAAATATACTTTATTGTGAAAAAAAAAAAATTCGGACTTTATTTTGTCTTCACAGTGAAAACAGACATCAAAGTTAATAAAAAAAAATCAGCACAGGGGGGTCGCGGCACAGTGGTGCCGTGGTATAGTTGGATCCAGTATAATGATATCTGACAGTGATTAAAATCGCTATCAAAAATAAACGCTTCGATGCAAATCTTTAGATAGTGTTTAATTTTAAAAAAATTGGTGTTTTATTCCAAAAGCTACATGATCTGCTGGTTCCTTATTAATATCTTGATTAAGATAAAGTATGTCAAATGAAAAAGGGTTTATTAAAAAATATTATTTCTCATAAAAAAATTGTGTGGATCCATAAACTTTTCAATAAGTTATAGCATTATAAAGTTAAATATAATATAAATAATAAAATCGAGAATTTTCACACGAAAATAGCATTCGGTAGCCATTTTCGCCGTGAAGACAAGTCCAGAGGTCAAATTTTTTTTTTTCAAATTAAAGTATATTACATTAGCTTTAATTTAAGATATATATAAAAGTGTCAGACCTTCCGGAACATTTTCAAAAGTTAATTTTTTATGAAAAAGTTGTCATTTTAAATCCCCCCCTGTGGGCAGATAAAGGGTAAGATTTACAAAAAAATATACCAAATGATAAGTAAAGACATCAAGCATCTATATAAAAAAAATTATATTGATATGTTCATTTTTGAAATAGTTATAGCAATTTTAAGTAAAAAAAAATTTCGAAAATTAGCGATTTTTAAATTTGTAATTTTTTTGTAGGTTTCCCCCATTTACGTGGAACGAGGGAAATTTTTTCAATTTTTAAGGGTAATGTCTTCGACAAGATACGATTTGTGATCTTTGACGTATCGTTGAAAGAAATCCGTTCGGTGAGAGCTGAGAAAAAGTGGTAAGACAAAAAAAAAATAATAATAAACACATCATAGTAAAGCCAATACCTTCTCAGCTAAAATAGGTTTTTTGAAAAAAATTCTTTTTTATATTTTTAACTTTATACTGCTATAACTTTTTAAAAAATATATGGATCAATATACTTTTTTTTGTATAGATGCGTGATGTCTTAGCCTTTCATTGGGTATATTTTTTTTATAAATCTGACCCTTTATCTGCCCACGGAAGGGATTTAAAATGACAACTTTTTCACAAAAAATTAACTTTTAAACTTAACTTTTGAAAATGTTCCGGAAGGTCTGACACTTTTATATATATCTTAAATTAAAGCTAATGTAATATACTTTAATTTGAAAAAAAAAGATTTGACCTCTGGACTTGTCTTCGTGGTGAAAATGGCTTTTATCATATCTAATCTTATTCGACAATAAACACTTTAAAAATATTAGAAATAAATGATATTAATTGTTTGTATGGAGAAAGCGGGATAAGCTACTTTTTATTTGATTAAATGAAAGGAGTACATAAAAAGTATTCAATTAAAGTATTGTATTGATCCATCAATTTTTCAAAGTTATTATTATAAAATAAAAAGTCACCTATTTACGAGAAACAATGGAATTTTTTTCAGTTTTTGAGAGTAATGTCTTTGACTGTATAATTTGTGATATTTTGATGTAACGTTGAAAGAAATAGGTTTGGTGAGAACAAAAATAACACATAATAGTAAAATTAATACCTTCTCAGCTTTACATCGAATCTAAAAAATTTTTAAGCAATTGTAACTAAATTACTTTGAAGAAGTTACGTATCATAATTAATACATTATAAATATATATCATAAGTAGAAAAAAATTTAAAAGACTTTCTATCATTCTTCCATATTGCTTTAAAATTATATAGCTTTTAAAGGTTCAATAGGATTTGATTTCAAAATCCAACCTTATAAATATGACATTTTCAAATATTTGTTTATAAACCAAGTTGTTTTATTTTTTTTATCAAAGCTGATGTTTATCAGAAGCATATAACTTTATAATAATTTAAAAATTAAAATTAAATAACTTTACTATCTTTACTTACAATTTGTAAATGTACTTTACAATATAAATTTACTGACTCAACTAAAATTCAGTAAATTTATTATAATTTTGTTTTGGAATAATTAAATATGTGTTTTCATTAGAAAAACTAATGTTTATGATAATTTCTTTTTAATTTTTAAGTTCTAGAAAAATATAAGTTTCCTAAGAATGTTTCTAGGAATATTCTATTTTTTTTCTAACAATTACTTTAATGTAAACTTTAATTATTATTACAAAAGCAACATTCATTGTATTAAAATTTTTGTGTTTATAATATTGAAAATTTATAATAAAATTGAAAAAAAATCTCTAAGTTGTTTTTATTGGATTCATAATTGCATCTAAATTCTTCATCTCCTCTGTAAAAAAATAAACAAAAATCATTAATGTATATAAAAAATTTCTGAACTTTTGTAACAAAGTTTCTTAACTGAGGTGTGGATGACTAGTAAATAAAAAAATATGACTGCGCATTCGTCAAACACAAAAACTCATATGTCATATGAAAAATTATAATAATTTTAAAAACCAAATAATTTGAAAATCGTCATATGAAAACTTCTGGTTAAATTTTATTATAATGAATTAAATCATAAAAAAATAAATTAATATACATTTAGTTAGCAAAGTAAAAACAATAAAAATGAAACTAAAAAGATAAATACAAAGTCAAAGATTTAAAAAGTACTAATAACAAATAATAGTTTTACTAACACCAATGTACCAAATTATGATAAATTTTTCCTTTAATTCAGATTTGTTTTCTAATAGTAACTAGTTACTAGTCGAGTAATAATCAGCCTAATAATGACAAACTTTTTAATAAATATCACTGAATGGAAAACAGTTTGTGACTAATATATTTGATAACACAGAAATAATATGTGTAACCACTTTTAATTAAGAAAAATAATATTCATTATTAAAAAATAAACACATACTTTTAAAATAAATAACACAAAACATGATCTACTAAATAATAATAATTAGCATATATTTATTTATATTTGACAGGAGAATAATGTTATCTAGATTAGAAAAAATTCTAGAGCTGATTAGAAACAAAATGGAAAATAAAAAAAAAAAACAAAAAATTAAAAATTAAAAATTAAAAAAAAAATAGAAACGTGACCAAAGTGTACAAAAATATTAGAACTTAATGATTTGATGAATGAAATAATAATTGGTAAAAAACTTAACTATAAATTAATAAACAATTATTAATTTATCACTAGATACATTCTCATTATATATTAATTGTGTTTGCACGAAATTTAATACAGTAGTAAGCTAAGCCTCACAATCTGGGGACATATATGAATTAAGAGAAATTTCTATTTCAGATATGTCATATATCTGAAATATATATATTTATGAGTGTGTGGGAAATACAACACGCAATCTCAGGAACAGAGCAGACACAATACGATTACTTAATACATTACAATTAGTTTAATACATGGATAAAAAAAAAATTTGTACTTGTAGTGACTAGCAAAATTTAGGTAAATTTTATATGGGAAAAAGTCCTTAGGAATTGATACTACTTGAATATTCAAGAATTTTTCTGTAACACTATTGTTCTCAAAGGAATCTATGAATTGTAGATATTTATAAAAAAGTATATTACTTTAAGAGAATTATACAGGATGATTATTATACATTAACCCTTCAACTTATTTTAATTATTTTTTTGACTTTTATAAGTTACATATGTAACTCCATGTGTTAAAAATATTTGTTATGTTCATTCCTTATCTCTTATAAAGATGTATTTTTTTAATGGAGACATATATATTTAACTAGATATAAAATAGAAAATAATTTAATATGAAATTAGCTAGTTGATAAAAAAATTTGGACCAGTATTTCACGAGCTATTAATATTTTATACCTAAGCAGAAAGAGCGAGGCCAAGAAATGTCTAGTGATAAAAATAGCAAACCCACTATTAATTAAAGTAATACAGTATTACTTTAAATTATTAATAAATTCTGAAATACTAAATCATAATAGTTGTTATTGCTCAGATCATTTTTTTGTTTATAAGCCAGTTAATTATGTTTATTGTCGTTTGAAAAATTAAAGTTGACGCACTTATAAGGTATAAAGGATGAACATAAAAAATATTTTATAACAGATAAGTAAAGATAATAATGTAAATAACAAAAGCAAAAAAAAAATTCACAAAAAAATAATTTAGAGATATTGAATGGCCAACACTAAAAGAATGCTAACATTATATTCAACTACATAGTAGTTAACATAAATAATTAAAATTTTTTAATTTACCGGCATATAACTAATATTAAAAAACATATGTTAACCTTAATATAAAAAAATTAATGTATGATATAACATTGATATACCTGCAGCAAAGTTTTTCTTTTCTTCAGCAATTTTGGCATCTCTTTCTGCTTTTAACCTATAACGTTCATCTCTGGATTTGTCTTCTTTCCTTTGCAAAAAACTATGTCTAGTCATTCCGTACCCAATACCAGCTAGGAGTAAAGAATAACGACCAAACTAAACAATAAAATGAATAATTAAGTTTATTTTTCATGAATATTTGAAAAATTAAGACTTGTAACTTTTAATACTTATTACTTTTATACCTTTACAATGAATCAATGAATCCTATGTCACGTATTAAACCAATAAGAATAAATACTACTTTTAAATAACATAAATAATGTAAATACTACACTAAAATATAGTTAATCTTTAATTTATAATGGGGTAATTGAAAAAAACATGTCTAGTATTTTAAACCAAATTAAAAGACGCATCAAAAATCTACATCATTATAATCGTTATCATGGTTAATGCTAAATAATAATTCTGTAAAAACAGTGTATATTCAATAAATGTTTTGGGATGTTAGACTTATAATATCCAGAAATCAGTCTACCGTTTTCTTCATAATACAAAAATTACAATTCACTTACTCTGATTAATGGGGAGACATTAATGGGAGCTTTGAAATCACGAACCATCTTGATTATTTCAAATAGATAAGTTATAAAACAATAGAAATTTATTGTGTAAGTCAGTAAAAACGGACAAATTTTTTCAGATGTAAAAATTACGGTGAAGTATCATATGTTTTTTTTTCAATTAATGACTTATCTAAGGTAAAGAACATCAAGTTGATAACACGAACTATGATAATAGTTTATATAACGTGAAATTAAAAATAAATCCACAAATCATATTGATTTAAAGAATCTTATTGTAAGATACTGATATATTCACTTATTAAATAAAATTTCAGTTAATATCAAATAGTCGTAAAACAATTTTTTTTCATTATTCCAAAGAAATTTACAATGTCATAGCATATACTTTATCTAATAATTATTTAATAAATAATTATTATCAGTGTCGATCAAATAGAAGTAGATTGAATAATGGAATCCTTATAAATCTTAACTCTAATATTTATTTTATTGTGCGATTGGCTTAGCTATTGGCATGTATTTTATTCCTNGATCAAATAGAAGTAGATTAAATAATGGAATCCTTATAAATCTTAACTCTAATATTTATTTTATTGTGCGATTGGCTTAGCTATTGGCATGTATTTTATTCCTACTCATTAATCTAGACACGGGTTACGGTATGTTTTACATATTAACCATATACCACTCCAATTATCATTAATTTGGTTAATAAACAACAAGTTGTTATATTCATTTATATGTAATGTCATTAATTTTAATTAAATTGTTAATTAACTTAAAATTAAATTCCAACTATGATCCGGTAATCATATCTAATAGTTATGACACCTCATCTAGATGGTGACGACCCTTGCTACCATCATAACTAGTCGTTATGCAAATGAAAAACCACGTAGTTCTTGTAGACCGGCAAAAAATCCAATCGATGGGTTCATTAAATTTTGCATATAATAATGGTTCTAATAATATTTTTTAAAAACACTATAATTATTCGTTGCAAAATTTATTTATTGGTATAGTTAGATTTGAGAATCAGTTCAGAAGGAGCAGAAGTAATGGTGTAGAACTACAAGCTTTTCAACTATCCAACAAAACTAAAATCATATATTTCGTACCAAGATAGAACGTTTATTCTATTAAAAAATTATATTAAATAATATTTACATATTATACATAATATGTATTGTATTAATATAGGTGCAATATGGATTGGAATATAAGGGCTAAGGTCCTCTCATATATTAGTCTATCACTAAAATATTACAATTTTTTACTGAAAAGAAGCTAATACATTTAGTAATACTTAAAACCGAATAAAATTTAAAAAAATCGTTCATATTTTCAATCATGTTAGTTTTAAATAATTATGTTTTTACATATGGTGTTGTTTGTATGCAAACACCTGCGCGCAAAAATCAAATAATTATAACCATAATCATCTGTTGAGTGTTTTTGTCATTCCCCAACACAGTGCACGAATAGATTACAAAAGTAAATTTTTAAAACAAATGAAAATTGAGATTGTGTTATTTTTTATTTAAAAGATTATTATAAAAATTTTAAATAAACAACAATCGAACGAAAACATACAATATCAAATCCCTAAAGAAGCATTTTAATATTCTGACTTAATTAATCGGTAAGTAATTGTGATTAAATAATTAAAAAATTATAATTATAGCGTGTTAATTATTTTGAAAGTTTGCTAGTGTTAAATGTTTTGAATCTTTGCTAGTGTTAATAAAGAAAATTCACATAAATCAGAATTATTATTTTTCTTGTATTTAAACTATTTAATTCAAGCTTGGTTAAAGTATATTCATGTAAAAAGAACACAAAATTTAACATTAACTAAAGTCATTAAAAGTCGGATTTTTTTTTTATTAAATAAAATGATATTTGTATTTAATGTTTTTACAAGTGTTAGTTGATACATAAGGATACTAACACACTGATGGGTTTACCGTTAATTTTGGATTTAAAAATACAAAAAAAAAAAATTGGAAATATTTTTGTAATTATTTTATTATTTTCAAATGAAAAGTCAACGAAGTAACTCGTGCTTCTTTTTATGTTGATTTCATTTTTACTTATTACATTTGTTTATTTTATAAGATTAGATATTATTCATTCACAATACAGTACTATGTTTAATTTTAAAAAAATCCAACGAAAAAAGAAGTTAACCTAAAATATAAATTCAATTTTACTTTAAGCGAAGAAATTTGCTTAAAAAATGTAGGTGAAGTTGACAAGGTGATCAACTCCTTTACTTCTCTTCAATAAACTGCTATTAATGTAACAAAAGCACCTGCTTTCTTGCCTACTAAAATTAAATTACCAGCACACTTAAAACAACTATTCAGAAAAATCGTTTGATTAGATCTTAGTGGCAACATTTTTAATACCCTACTGATAAAGCCAAACTTAATTTTCTTAAAAATAAACATCAAAGTTACAATAATGGGAGTTATAATTTTTATTTATAAAAACACTTTAATAAAAAAATTAAACAAAAAAAACTCTTTCCTCCTTTGAAAAAAACAGACAACACGTGCGATATTATTGTTGATATTTTTGCGAAGCACCTCTCAAATTTTTTTAGACCAAATGACATAATTCCTAGTAGCAGTCAACAATAAATTATTTCAAATTTTCTAGATTCCCATTACCTATGACACTATCCAACAAGTTAACTAGTTTTAGTGTAATTCAGTATATAATATAAAAACTTTCAACCAATAAAGCCCCTGGACATGACCTCATAACAAACTGTATATCAGAGAAAGCAGTATTAAGAAAAAGCAGTATTGCGAGCAGTACTTTGATAAAGTCTGGTATACAAATTTCTTATTTAAACTAAAAATATCTCTATCTTCTCCATATTATCTAATCATTAAGCCCAATCTACTTAATCGCACATTTTCTATTAGAACCAATAATGACCACTCTTTTAATTACCATATTAAAGCAGGTGTCCCATAATGTAGCTTCTTTCCTGTATTCAGTTTTTGCTCATAATACATCTAAATAATATTATACAGCCCTAGAAATTTATGCTGATGACTCGATCCTTTTAACTTCAAATGTAGATTCAATAATGGTATCTATACATCTCCATAATCATCTTGATATGAACTACGGCTATCCACCCGATGGAAAATCAAAATCAATTAAACAAAGTCCTATTTTATTACCATCGCCCTAAAAAGTCAAATACCTTGGGCTAGTACTAGAAAGCAACTTACCTGGTCATTACATCTTAAAACCAAACGTAAATCTATTAACTCTCGACTTCATTTTTTCCGTTTCCTCCTACGATCTAAACTATTCTTAAACAATAAGCTAACTCTTTACAAATTAAGACCAGCGTGGTTTTATGACTTACAAATCTGGGGATCGCCTAAACCCTCTAACCTTAGAACTATTCAGGCATTTCAATCCATATGTCTACTCCAAATAATTTTTGCTTCATGGTATATCATAAATAACAACACCAACAAGAATTCCAACTGTCAACCAACTTGTAAAACAATTTTCTTCGCTAATATAACTTGAAAATTCTATCAGAAGGCTGAAACATAGCTGACCAAGAAACCTTTTGAAAACTTAATTATAGTAAAAAAATTTTAAAAATCTAATCCAATAAAATAAGCTGTCTGGTGACTTGACTGGATATTTTCCCCAATATCAAATTCATGGTATTGTAAATAAATTTGTTATAATATTTACTTATTGTACAACAGATGTATAAATTGTAATTTTCTTATAAATAATAATAAAAACTTATACCATGTAACATTTTAATGTTACATGGTATAAGTGATATCGTCAGATCCCCTGTAAAGAAGTTTCATATCAAAAATTATATCTATAAAAAGTTGTTTATAGTAATTCATAGGTAAATAACACATTAACCGAGAAACCAAAACATAAAAAGTTCCTTCGAAATACGCAAGAAGTCCTGATTGGCACACAAACGGTTCCCAGAGATTTCCTACAAGATTCCTCTCAGTCACCATATATCGTCTCCCTATCTTCTTTTTCCTCAACTACTTGGGGTCGGCCACCCATATCCTAAACTTCCACTTGACACGATCTCCCACATCATCTACGCTCCTTATGTCCTCTCCTTATAGATTTCTATATTTACTTCTGTAGGATTATACCATATAAGTGGTGTTAATAAGTAATTTTTTATTTCATAACAGTACAATAAAGGTAATATAGCGTTATCTATCTATAAATACACATTTAAAATAATAATAATACAATGTCTTATGATGAATTTTATAGAGAAAGAAATTTTAGACGATTATATTTCAATAACAACTTTAACATCTAAAAGAAAACATTCATCCATTATGGTGTTTTCAGATGAAAATAGTGAACTAGAAAAATTAATATTTAGTACGGAAAATCTTAAGATGCATAAACTCACGGTAATATAGCAACATATTACAATGATTCGAAATTTATAATTCATTATGTATTTTTATATATTTTAAGTAAATATGTCTTGACAAATAAAAAACTTGAACAAATTAATATTTTGTGAAAAGTTACCGATTTTAAGTTTAAGCCATTATAAAATTTTATTAAGATAAAAAATCTTTCAATTATTTTTATCTATCTCCTTAAAAAAACTGTGAAGATTGGTCTAACACCATACTTAATTTTTAACTTGTATAAGTAACACAAAAAATAAGAACAAACTTTAGAATATACAATGTAAACTATATACGTATACACTAAAAAATTAGTGCACTAAACATTTTAAGCATTTTTATCAAAGCTATTGGTTTTACTATGATGCGTTTTTTTTTTCTCTGTTATCATTTTTTCTAAGCTTTCACCGAACCGATTTCTTTCAACGATACGTCAAAAGATCACAAATTGTATCTAGTCGAAAACATTAATCCCAAAAATTGAAAAAATTTCCCTCGCTAAAACATTATGTCAATTTGATAATTTTTAAATAATTATGACAGTTTTAATAAAAAACGATAAAAATTACTGATTTTAGCTTCGATGCGAAGCTGAGAAGGTATTATTTTACTATGATGTGTTTTTTTTTTTTTGTGTCTGTTACCACTTTTTCTCACCGAACCGATTTCTTTCAACGATACGTCAAACGATCATAAATCATATTTAGTCGAAGACATTACCCTCAAAAATTGAAAAAAAATCCCTCGTTCCCCGTAAACGGGGGAAATCCCCCAAAAAATGACAAATTTAAAAATCGCTAATTTTCGACATTTTTTCGATTTTTTTTACTTAAAACTGCAATACAATTTTGTTCAAATATGAACAAATCAATATAATTTATTTCTGTAGATGTTTGATGTCTTTACCTATCATATGGTATATTTTTTTTATAAATCTGACCCATTACTAGCTTACAGGAGGAGATTTAAAATGACAACTTTTTCAACTTAACTTTTGAAAGTGTTCCGGAAAGTCTGATACTTTTATATATATCTTAAATTAAAGCTAATGTAATGTACTTTATTATGGAAAAAAAAAAATTCTGACTTTATTTTGTCTTCACGGTGAAAATGGTTACTTTTGTGTAAAAATTCTCGATTTTATTTTTTACATTTTTTACTTTAAAATGCTATAACTTATTGAAAAGTATATGTATCAACAAAATTTTGTTATAAGAAATAATATTTCCCTCTTTCATTCGACATACTTTATCTTAATCAGGATTAAAAATCCTGAAAAATAAGGAAATAGGAGATCATGTAGCTTTTGGAATAATTCACCAATTTTTTTAAATTTTTTAAATAACACCATTTCCTTTTATATATTATAAATATATATAGTTATTTTTTTATTCATATATTACACTTATAAATTATTAAATTTGTAACCAGGATATAAATGAGGAAATAGGAAATCATGTAGCTTTTGGAATAATCCAACATATTTTTAAAATTAAACGCTATCTAAAGATTTGCGATTTTTATGATAGTGATTTTAATTACTGTCAGATATCATTATAATTTATCCAATTATGTCACGTGACCACTGTGCCGCGACCTCCCTGTGCTGGGTTTTTAAATTTATAAATTTTTGGGGATATGAATATACAGGATTTGGATAAAAAATTTTAATATTTAAGGGGAAACGTCTTTAATTAGATATGATTTGTGATATTTTGACGTATAAAATGTATAATATATATTTATAAAATATAATGGAGCTATTTTAACCTTACAATTTTTTTAAATGTAAAGAGATTATGGAAAAAAAAAAAGTAATTGGGTAATTTTTATAAAATGTTACTTTAAAATTAAATCCTACTAGTTTTATTTTGCTGTGTTTTTTATGTGCGGTACACCATTATTCCCACTAATACTGGAACAATTTTGCTCAACGATACGTCAAAAATCATAAAATGTATCTAGATAACGTTATCGGAGCTATAATTTTGAAAAATATCACTAGTCCCTAATATAAAGATAAATATCCCACAAATTAAAGTTGTCATTAAATAGCTAATGTTGATATTTTTTGAATTCACTGTTAATAATTTAATGAAAACTGGATGGAATATTCCCAAATTTTTATTAATAATACTTCAAACATTGGCCTTGCTAACATGTTTTTTTGAAAATTCAATCGTTTACTATTGCTATGTCTTAAAACTCATCAACATTTTGTTCTTCGCAATTTTTTGTTATGTTCTAAAAAATACAGGTACTTTATAATGAAAATAGAAAAACTATTTGAAATCACTATTTCTAGGAGAAATGGAACATTAAAGCCTAAAATCATACAATTTATTATAAAATTGATCAATTTTGCAAAGTAACTGAATGCTTAAACCATACTAAATTATTTCAAATTAAAGCTTATTTAATTTAATATACAATTAAAAAAAAACGGTAGCACAGTGGGGTCGAGGCACAGTGTGGACGAGGCATAGATGGGACAAGTATAGATGATATCTGACAGTGATTAAAATCACTATCATAAGAAACGCTTCGATGCAAATCTGTAGATAGTGTTTCCTTTAGAGAAATTGGTGAAATATTTTAAAAGCAACATGAACTCTTATTTCTTTAATTATATCCTGATTAGTAGTTCTTTGATTTTAAAATATAATATATGAATAAATACTAATTATAGTTTTTAAATTTAGTATGAAATTGTGAGGCCAGCTATGATGTATGGTTCATAGTGTTGGGCGGTTGATAAGAAAGTAGAGCAGAGAATAAGTGTAGCAGAGATGAGAATGCTTAGTTGGATGAGTGGAGTGACTAGAGAAGATAGGATAAGGAACGAGCATATAAGAGGAAGTATAGGTGTTGCGTCAATCGTGGATAAGATGACAGAAAATAGACTTAGATTGTTTAGTCATGGTATGAGGAAAGAAGAATCGAAAGCTGTAAGAACAGTTATAGAAATGAATGTTGAAGGAAGAAGAGATAGAGGAAGACCAAAAAAGAGATGGAGGGATGCTATTGAATGCGATTTGAGGACAGCTGATTTGAGCGTAGAAGATGTGGGAGATCGTGTCTAGTGGAAGCTTAGGATAAGGGTGGCCGACCCCGAGTAGTTGGGATTAAGGTAAAGAAAAAGAAAAATATTACCAGAAATTCCGGTGGCAATTGACATAATATGATTGTTGTTTGGGAATGTAAAATTTAGCGTTTAGTTGGGTTTAAATAATATAGCGTCAAATCAATTACCTACTCTATCGGTTGTATCTCAATATACACTACACTTTAATGATACAATAAATAAATAAACTCACACATACACACGTATGCATTTATAACATTGTGTCTAATGTAAGTANACACACGTATGCATTTATAACATTGTGTTTAATGTAAGTATAAAATGATAAAAAGTAACCGTAAAATGAATAAAAAGGAACATAAATTTTAGTAGCCTAGATGTCAATTTTAAACTTGTAAATGAGCTAAAAGTTATGGTAATATATTCAATTTTTTTTACTATAAACTTTCATAAATCTTTAACAAAAATTTTTCATCAACTTTAAAGAACCAAAAAAATAGGTTAAAAATTAAAATTTGGACTGATTATTTTGAACATATTAAAAATCAAATCAATAATAATTTGAAAACAATTTTTTTTTCTTTTAATTATTATTTTATATGTAATTAGTAATAATATAAAAAATTAGAACTGATAGATAAAGTCTAATTGCAGATTTGAAAACAACGCAAAAAGTTGATTTTTTTAAGTATATTTTTGCTTCTGATGAAAGTTCCTTGTAATCCAGTGCATTTATTTATAGTAACAAACAGTTTTTATTGAAAATTATTGTATCAAGCCCTTTAAATTTTTATACACGTAAAAGTAAAGCAAAATATAACTTCTTTATTATTTTTATAATTTCTCCGTTTAAATTACAATATTAAATATCAATTTCATACTAAATTTAATAATTATAATTAGTATATATTCAAATATTATATTTTAAAATCAAAGAACTACTAATCATGATATAATTAAAGAAATAAGAGTTGATGTTGCTTTTGGAATAATCCACCAATTGCCTAATTAAAACAAAAAAAAAAAAAGTTTGTTGGGAATTTTTTCTGCTATTCTGCAAAATTACTCCTTCGTTGACTAGAATGAATCATTAAATAGAAAATTTTATGAGAATTAAAACAATGTTATTTTTAAGATTAATATGCAGTCAGAAAGTTTTATAATTATTATTTATTGTAAATTTATCAGAAAAACTCATTATTTTTTGCATTTTTATCGTAATAGAACACTTAAATAGAAATCATAGTAATCATTTCTAAGTAATTTTTGATATTTAAAAAGATTCTACTATTGAAATATCCAGAACTGAATTAATTTTAATGATTTACTTTAACTAAAAAAAAAAAAGTTAATATTTTGAATCCCTCTTGTGGGCAGGTAAAGGGTTAGATTTATAAAAAAAACCAAATGATAGATAAAGACATGCATCTAAATAAAAAAAAATATACTGATTTGGTCATTTTTGATAAAGTTATAACAATTAACAAAGTTATAAGTTTTATACACTGGACTACAAGGAACTTCCATCAGAAACAAAAATATACTATTCTAAATCAACTTTTCGCGATGTTTTAAAATGTGCAATTAGACTTTTTCTATAACTTCTAAGTTTTAATATTATTAAAAAATAGTTTTTACATATAAAAAAAAATAATTAAGAACAAAAAAAATTGTTTTAAATTAATACTGATTTGATATAATATTTAATATTAATTTGATTATTAATAAGTTAAAAATAAGGAAAATGACATATTTAACCTATTTTGTTAATCGTTTAAAGTTGATTGTTGTAAATGTTTATAAAAAAAAAAAAAAATTTATTTTACCATAACTTTTAGCTCAATTGGTAAGTTTGACATTGACATAATTAAATAGAAAATTTTATGACAATTAAAAAAATTGTATCGTTAAGATCAATATGCAGTCAGAAAGTTTTATAATTACTATTTATTGTAAATTTATCAGAAAAGCTCAATATTTTTTTGCATTTTTATGGTAATAGATAACTTAAATAGAAGTAATAGTAATAATTTCCTAGGAACTTTTGTTGTTTGTTGAAAAGATTCTATAATTGAAATATTGAGAACTTAATTAATTTTAATGATTTACTTTAACTAAATGTACCAATCAAAACAAAGTTGTTAAAAAGATTTACTCAATTGAGTGTATTATAAAATTTGATTATATTTGTAAAAATCAATTGTTAATTCAGGAGAAAAAACAATCATTTTTTTTAGAAATGATTTATATAGCAACATGTTACAAAAAAAAATTGTAATATTATAGTCTAGTAGTAGCACACACAAATAGAGTAAAAAAATTATTAAATTACAAAGTAAAATGATTTAATTTTGTAGTTGAAACCTATCATATCAAACTTCATTCGTTAATAAATATTTTGAAAACATTAGAAATTAATGATTTTAATTGTCTTTATGGAGACGATGGAAATAACTAAATGTTTAATTGTTAAATTAGAATTTTTTTTTCAATTTTGAGGCTAATATCTTCAACTAGATACGAATTGTAGTCATTGGACGTATCGTTGAAAAAAGTAGGTCAAGTTAGAGCAGAGAAAATAAATGATATTCACAAAAAAACATCTTCTCGGCTTTGCATCGAAGCTAAAACTTAAAATATAGTAAAATAATTTTAATACGAATAAGAAATTTCTTCTTGCAAGGGGCGACTAAAGTGATGGGATCATTGATCTTTATTGAAGTTATTGAATCTAAATG
>NW_026099573.1:22681088-22741654 GCF_025091365.1 Daktulosphaira vitifoliae
AATGAAAAAGGGTTTATTAAAAAATATTATTTCTCATAAAAAAATTGTGTGGATCCATAAACTTTTCAATAAGTTATAGCATTATAAAGTTAAATATAATATAAATAATAAAATCGAGAATTTTCACACGAAAATAGCATTCGGTAGCAATTTTCGCCGTAAAGACAAGTCCAGAAGTCAAATTTTTTTTTTCAAATTAAAGAATATTACATAAGTTTCAATTTAAGATATATATAAAAGTGTCAGACCTTCTGGAACATTTTCAAAAGTTAAGTTGAAAAAGTTAATTTTTTGTGAAAAATTTTTCATTTTAAATCCCCCCCTGTGGGCAGAAAAAAGGTCAAATTTACAAAAAAAATATACTAAATGATAGGTAAAGACATCAAGCATCTATAAAAAAAAAAATTATATTCATATGTTCATTTTTGAAAAAGTTACGGCAGTTTTTAGTAAAAATAATTGAAAAAATTTCGAAAATTAGCAATTTTTAAATTTGTTATTTTTTTGGAGGTTTCCCCCATTTACGGGGAACGAGGGAAATTTTTTCAATTTTTAAGGGTTATGTCTTCGACTAGATATGATTTGTGATCTTTTGACGTATCTTTGAAAGAAATCCGTTCGGTGAGAGCTGAGAAAAAGTGGTAACAGACACAAAAAAAAAAGAAAAAACGCATCATAGTAAAATAATACCTTCTCGGCTTCGCATCAAAGCTAAAATANACGTATCTTTGAAAGAAATCCGTTCGGTGAGAGCTGAGATAAAGTGGTAACAGACACAAAAAAAAAAAAAAAACATCATAGTAAAATCAATACCTTCTCAGCTTCGCATCGAAGCTAAAAATTCGAAAATTAACGATATTTAAAATTGTAATTTTTTTAGGAATTTCCCCCATTTACAGGAACGAGGGAATTTTTTTTCATTTTTTGAGGGTAATGTCTTCGACTAGATACGATTTGTGATCTTTAGACGTATTGTTGAAAAAAAGTGGTTACAGACAGAAATAAAAAAAACATCATAGTAAAATTAATACCTTCACAGCTTCACATCAAAGCTAGAAAAATGAAAAAAAATGTTTTTTATTTTCTCCTCCTTAAAAATATTTCTATATAAAAATACATAAAATGTTCATATTTGTAAGGATATAAAAGAATTAGTAGGGTTACCTTAGGTGCTCTCATGAATTTGATTACATGTTTCTAATGATTTTATAAACTAAGATCTTAAAAATTGACCTAAACTTAATCTAATTATTTTTCAGAAAAAAAAAAGAAAAAATGAATATTTATCTTTTTTATTGACCATATGTTTAATTATAACTATAATTGGCATCATTTTCCACATTACAATAGACTCAATTCATAAAAACCAAAATACTACAATATATTTGAATCCTTTAAAAATAAATACAGTTATGGACTACAAATGGCATTATACGACAGAATTTAATGCAACATGGGTCTCAGGTAAATATGAATATACATAATTTAAATAATGTAAAGAAAAAATTCAAAAACAGTTTACAATCCTAAAAAAATAATCAAAAATTAGAAAAACACTACTTGAGCTTCAATACTATAAATACTTCAATACATAATATACAGATATCTGATACCTAGACAACATTTATTTCTTTATAATTTTGTTAAATTTTTTTTTAATAATTATTGCCTTCTTAGATTGCGTATATTTTTAAAGCATATTTTTTACTAATGATAACAAATAAAATAAACGTTTTAAGCGTAGTTTAAGAAGGCAATAATTATTTATAAAAATTTTCTACAAAATGATAATTGTAACTAAGTAATAAGCGACGACTATTAAGTCTGAGATACTCTGTATAATATCGTAGATTTGTAATTATGAATGATTATGATTAATCATTTAGACTTATTATTTTAATATATTTAAATGTGTTTACTATATAAAAGGCGTTACAAAAATAAATTTTACATGGGTCGTTTTACTTTAGAGTCATAACTAGATGGGGCAAAAACACAAAAAAAATATTCACAACCCTTTTAAAACGATGTATTCGACAATTTTTAGCTTCATTGCGAAGATGAGAAGATATTGGTTTTACTATGATGTGATTTTTTTTATTTTTTTTTTTTTTGTGTATCTATTACTACTTTTTTTTAGCTCTCAACGATTTCTTTCATCGATACGTCAAAAGATCACAAATCGTATCTAGTCGAAGACATTACCCTTATTTTTTTTTTTTTTCCTCCGATCGGCTCGGTTGTGGACCGCCCCGGAACTACCGTTAGGTATTACTTCAGGGCGGCCCACGTCGTCTTTAAAACTCACACCACCACGTTGTGAATCAGCCCGAAATTAATCAAGAACGTGGTGTGGCCTCCCCCGTTAGCCGGATCCCAGAGTGAGATCCGTTGCCCAGGTTGCACCACATGGTGGTGGGGGTAGGACTTTGCGAAGGGGGCACAAATAACTCATGAAACAAAAATATAAAAACATAAAACGCGAATACCTAAGGCGCCGGCCTAAACCATCGCCTTAGGTCCTCCTGTACTGGGCGGCGCGGCTGCCTCTGTCTCAGGCGTTCAGCTTCCTCCTTCTTTTTCAAGACGGACTCGGCGAACGCCTGGACGAGCCTCCACGCCTCCCGGCTTCCCAACATCAGGTCCACCAAGGACCCGACTCGGAGCATGGACCCCAGACGGGACTCCAAAGAGTCCCGCTCCTGGGCCCACGCCTCGCACCGGAAGAGGGTGTGCAGAGCGCTATCAGCCTCTCCCGGGCGATCAGAACAGTGGTCGCACGTCGGCGCGGCTACTTTATGAATACGGTGTAAGTACTCGTTAAAGCAGCCGTGCCCGGACATCACTTGAGTGAGACGATAAGTCATCTCACCGTAAGTCCGGTCCACACACCTGTCCAGCCAATCGGGCACTATGAGGGACCTGATCCACTCGCCTCTCGTCGTTTCCTCCGAGAGGCGAGTTCGCCACCGGAGCATGGTCATCCGCCTGAGCGCTAGCCGGTCCTCGGGTTCGAGGGACCGGTTGCGTTCTCGGCGGAGCTCATGCCCGGCGGCGCGTTCCTCGGCGAGCAGGTCGGCGGGCGGCAGTGACAACAGGATACCCGCCGCCACCTCGGACACCGTTCGGTACGCCGAAACTGTCCGGATCGCCGTCCGCCTCTGCACCCTGAACAGGGCTTCACGGTTTTTGGATGAATACTCAAGAGTATCCGCCCAAACCGGGGACCCGTACAGAAGGACCGAGTGTACGACGCTGACTAAAAGTCTGCGCCGCATCTCTCTCGGCCCTCCCAGATTGGGCATGATTCCCGCCAGGCAATTCATGACTTTCTGGGCCCGTTGGGCCACACGAGTAATGTGCGGCCCGAACTTTAGACGTTCGACGACATTACCCTCAAAAATGGAAAAAAATTCTTTCGTTCCCCGGAAATGTGGGAAACCTCCAAAAAAAAAAAATTACAAATATAAAATTCGCTAATTTTCGACATTTTATCGATTTTTTTTACTTCNCGACGACATTACCCTCAAAAATGGAAAAAAATTCTTTCGTTCCCCAGAAATGTGGGAAACCTCCAAAAAAAAAAAATTACAAATATAAAATTCGCTAATTTTCGACATTTTATCGATTTTTTTTACTTCAAAATGCCATAAAATTTTTTTTTCAAATATGAACTAATCAATATGATTTTTTTTTTGTAGATGATAGATGAACTTTTTTAAAGTCAATATAAAATCCGAAATGTTTTTTTTCCATAAAAAGTATATTACATTAGCTTTAATTTAAGATATAGATAAAAGTGTCAGACTTTCCGGAATACTTTCAAAAGTTAAGTTGAAAAAGTTCTACTTTCTTTAAGCATTTTTCAGATTTGAACCCCCCGGTATATAGAGAAATGATCTGATTAAGAAAAAAAAATTACCTTCTCAGCTTCGCATCGAAGCTAAAATCAGTAATTTTTATCGTTTTTTATTAAAACTGTCATAATTATTTAAAAGTTATCAAATTTACATAATGTTTTTTATAGATACCTTATATTTACCTTTCATTTAATGTATTTTTTGTGTAAAACTGACTCTTCACTTGACCACATTGGATATTAAAAATACATTTAAAGTTAACATTTAAAAAAGTTCTAGAAATACTATGTCCTTTAAACATATGTTAAAATAAAGCTTACATTATGTACTAAAAGTTAAAAAAAAATTTGTCCCGGTGACCTATCTTCTATATGCTAATGACAGTCAAAAATGAACAAAAAATATGAGTTAATTTTGATTTTTAGAATAATCCACCAATTTCATAAATTTAACACTATCTACAGATTTGCAACGAAGCGTTTCTTTTGATAGTGATTTTAATCACTATCAGATATTATCTATACTTGTCCCAAATATATCACGACCTCGTTTTTTTTTATAAATTAATAGGATGATGATTAAAACTATTATATTTTAATTATTTTTCTAACACTTAGATACTTTGTTACACTATTTTCCGTGTTTTTACCTAATCATAAATTTTTCAAACTCGCTCCGTATATTCTTTATACATAATTTGGCAAAATTTTTATGTTAACTAGATGAAGAAATTCTTACTAAAGACATTAGTGGGCATATTGTGTTACTAAATGTCAAAACTAATAATAAATCAATTTTAGCATACAATACAATGCAGGTAAAGTTATATATTTTTAATTTTCACAATAGAATACTAATTAAAACATTGTATTTTTATTTTTTAGAATGTCCGATTTTGTTATGATTATAATTTATCAGCTGACAAAAAATACCTTTTGGTAGCTTACAACTATACAAAAGTAATAAAAGCTGTACATACATATTTTAATAAAATTAACATTTATTGACTTATTTTATCGTAGATTTTTAAATATTCATATACAGCGTTCTACGATGTGATTAACATAAAAAATGGGTAAATTATAAAAATATATATATATATTTAAAATATTTTAAGCATATAATATTTTAAATATTGCCATTTATAATTTTAATATGTCTATTACTGTAAAGATCTTAAGCAGTGGTGTTATTTCAATTTTTCATTAGAGCGGGTAAAATTAAAAACAGGTCACTTCACATTCCAAAAATGTTCATTTATGAACTTTTTTTTCTACATGATTACTGTATTTAAAAAACCCAACCTTGATTTCGCAGTTAAAAATTCAAGACAAGTTACCCTCCAACCAGTTGTCCCCAAAATGATCCCTTGGTTATGAATTTATTTTCAATTATTTGAGGATAAATTAATAATTTCAATTGTTATTTTTTTTCAAAAACACATTGAATATTTGAAACTTAGGAAACAAGTTACACTCAGAAACAGCTATAATCAGCCTAGACAGTTAAGATTGGCCAAATGGACTGCAAACAATTCAAGTTTAATAATTGTTGATGACTATAATATCTTTTACATTCCTACAGCTGTACAACCAAATACTGTTCATCAATTAACGTTTGACGGATCTAAAGATTTTTACAATGGTATCCCTGATTGGGCGTATGAAGGTCAAAATATTTATTTTACGTATTTAAGTAATCTTATAGATAATGATTACTCTAATATTCTATGTCTTCTAGTCTTTGATTAATTTCCTCCCTATTTTCTCCTATTAACACTATATTGTCAGCGAATAACATGCACCACGGAACCTCTCCTTGTATTTCTCTATTAATTTACCCCGTTACAAGTGCTATCATACATATCTTCTACTATATTGATGTACTTTTTCGGGAATCCTTTTCTGCCCACTTTAATACCTCTCTCGGTACTCTATTATACGTTTTAAATCTATAAATGCCACACACACTTCTTTCTTCTTTTCCCTAAATTTTTCTATTAGTTGCTTCACATAAAATAATGGTTCCATTGTTGATTTAGCAGACATAAATCCAATCTGGTTCTTAGATACCGATGTTTCATTTCTTATTTATTACCTTTTCCCAATTTTTCATACTATGACTCATAAACTTTATGCATATATAATATCCACACTCCTGTATGTCACCCCCTATTTTTAACTATCGGCACTATTCCTCCATTCATATGGAATTTTCCCTTTTAATAAGATTTTATTTAATAGATCCTTTGATCATCTTATGTCAACACCGCCTAATATTGTCCATTTTTCAATTGATAATTCATCTGGTCCAACTGCTTTATTCTTTTTGATTGATGCCATAGCCTCCCATATCTCTTTCTCATTAATTAAATCTATCAGTCCTTCATTCCACGAAATATCCTCTAACGTCTCTTTTGGAGATTCCTCATTTAGTAATTTTTCAAAATACTCTTTCCGTCTTTTTTTCACATCATTATCACTAGATAGTATCCTATTATCAATATTTTTTATATACCTTATATAATTATAATCTTTAGATCTTTTCTCTGTTACTTTTGCAAGTCTATAGATTTCTTTCTCGCCTTCTTTGTTCCAAGCCTATTATACAACTTATCATACCTCTTAAACTTCACCTTACTTACTGCACACTTGTCTTCTTTGAACAAGCGTTTATACTCCATCCAATATTCTCTCCTTTTGCTCTTCTGCCATACTTTGAATTGTTGATTTTTACTTTCTATGATTTTTTGAACATCCTCATCCCACCACCAGGTTTCTTTGTTTCTTGGCATTCTACTCCTACTATCACCAACAATCTCCTTTGAAATATTCTTAACACAACTAGCAAATCTATTTCACACATCATTTATGTCTCCATCGACATTCAACACTGTCCTTTCTTTTACCGTCTATACAAACTCATTTTCATTTTCCCCTTTCAATTCCCATCACCAGATCCTTGATTTTTCTGATTTTGTATATTTGTTTACCACTACACCACAATTTCATTACCATCAGTTAATGTTAAGTAATTACACTCTCACCTAGTATAACTTTACAATCTTTTACTCACGTTACGCTCTCTCTCTCTTTCACATAAAATAATTAATGTGTGATCTATTTCTCCCACTCTTATAAGTTATATAATGTTCTTTCCTTTTTCTAATAAATGTATTAACCACAGCAAGATCATAAGATACTGCGAAATGTGGGATTCTTTCTCCAGCATCATTCTTCGCACTAAAACCATACCCTCCATGTACTCTTTCATATCCTCTCCTCTCATTACCTACATTTCCATTCATATCTCCACCCATCACCGCATCCTCATTGCCAGGTACCCCTTGTATCATTTCATCCATCTCTCTCCAAAACACTTTTTTGTCTATTTCATCACATCCTACTTGTGGTGCATAGGCACTTATTACATTCAACACTTTTCCCTCAAAAATTAATTTTACGACTATAATTCTGTCACTTTTCCTACTTCTTCTACTACTTTACTTTTAATCTCCTCGTTCATTATTATCCCTACATCATTCTTTGTATCAGATTTACTTGAGTATATTATTNTACTTTTCCCTCAAAAATTAATTTTACGACTATAATTCTGTCACTTTTCCTATCTACTTCTACTACTTTACTTTTAATCTCCTCGTTCATTATTATCCCTACATCATTCTTTGTATCAGATTTACTTGAGTATATTATTTTATAACCCTTACTTTCTCTCCTTGCCACTTAGTTTCCTGCACACAAAAAATGTTCACTTTTATTAGTTTTCTACTCCTACCAGTGAATGCTCCAACATTTCAAGTACCTATTCTTACTTTTTATCTATCATTCTCCCTTATACTCGAGTGCAGCCTATAGTTAAGTGGTGATGTCTTTACACCGTTGACAGTACAAGCATTGGGTAGACCTGTACACATGACTGGTGAAACAGCTAACTCCCAAGTTGTCCGGCTTGTATCAAAAACTTTATTCCTTAGGCCTTCTACTTTTTTAACTACTTTATTTCCTCTCACTTGTTATCCCCGTATACATCCAAGATGGGACAATAACCCTAAGTTTTGTTGAGGACTTCTCATATTTTTTGACAAAAATATTACCCCGGCTGTCGAATTGGCATGACCTCATTAGTCGCATATTACGAATGGCGAGAGGCCGTAGTAGTATTCTTATTCCCATTCACAGAGAGAATTAAGTTAAGAAATGTATATATAAAAATCGCTAACGTCAAAATAGTCACATTTCTTTACAAGAAATTAACAAATTAAATGGATTTCTGGTAGTTTTAACCAAATTATGATGACTGAAACATGAACTTAAAATAAATTCATGAACAAAAATTTTAACATTCAAGAAAGCCAAAAAAATTCTCAATATTGTAAATAGTTTCAATAAAATATTACACGTTTTACTCAAACTATTAATAAACTAATAAAGTCTATTAAAATAAAAGCATTTCTAAAGATTTCTTTTCTGGTAAATTTCTATTAGACTCATAAATATCTTTTCTATGATAGAGCTCCTAATTTAAAAAAGATAATTAATTATTCATTTATATTAAATATTTAAAAAAATCATGTAAGTAATTTGAATTTATACAATATTAGAAAACAATTATTTTATGATACAAGTATATGATACTGTTTAAGAACGTCGATTATGAAGAGAAATATCCCTTTTACGAAAAATTCACGTGTTTCAGATTTGATATTGTTCCGCATAATACAGTATACCAATTCATAATATAATAATAGGAGATATATTTTTATCACAGACGTTTTTAATTTTTCTTAAACAATTTATTTTAAAATAAAAATATCCTTCTTTATTTGCAAGTATTGGGTTAATTTAATTAATCACATAGAAGTATCCATTAAATGCTATCAAAATGTTACTAACATGAATTTAAAAGTGAGTGTTACACAAAATTATATGATATTATAGAAGAAATACTCGAATCAAATTGTGCTGTGTGGTTGTCTCCAGCTGGAACCAATCTAGTGTACGCATCATTTAACGATACATTAGTACCGAAAATAAAAATACCATATTATGGAATACCTGACACATTGTATGATCAATACAGTCATTTAATCAGTTTTCATTACCCAAAGGTAAATTTATTCAGAAACTATTATTTTTTTAAAGCTTCGATGCAATGGTGATAAAATATTTATTTTACCCAGATGTGTTTATTTTTATTTATTTTTTTTTTTTGTATGTTTGTCGTTACTTTTTCTTGGCTCTTATCGAATCGATTTTTCTTAACAGTACGCTAAATATAACAAATTGTATCTAGTTGAAGCCATTGCCCTTAAAAATTGAAAAAGTTTCTTTCGTTTTCAGTAAATGGGTGAAATCCCCAAAAAAATTACAATTTTAAAAATCGGTAATTTTTGCATTTTTTAACTTTTTTTCTTGATAAATAAAATCTAATTGAAGATTTGAAATCAGTACAAAAAATTGATCAAGAAAAAAATATTTTTGACTCTGATAAAAATTCCTTGAATACCATTTATTTATAATTAACAACAAATTATTTTCTATCAAATTTTGTATCAAGCCCTCCGATTTTTTTTCTCATTTACCATAGAAGTAATAACTATTATATTATTTTTTATAGTTTTTCCATAAAAATTACAATATTAAATTATTGACTATCAATTTCATACAAAATTTAATTATTATAAGTAGTTATTCATATATTATACTTATAAATCAATGAACTACTAATAAGGATATTATTAGAGAAATAGGAGTTCATGTTAATTTTGGAATAATCTACCAATTTTTTTAAAATTAAACAATATCCACAAATTTGCATCAAAGCGTTTCTTATGAAACGCTGATTTTTAATTTTATTTAATTGTAATTTTAATCGCTGTCAGATATCATCCATACTTGTTCCAACTAGACCACTTACTCACTGTGCCGCGACAACACTGTGCTATCGTTTTTATATTAGTTGCTGTTTTTTGTAAATTAAATAATAATCTTTGTTATTGAAAAAAAATATAGGAATAAAAACTATTCTTTTATTTAAAATGTATACAATATAATAAAAATTGATCACTTGTGGCTAGTTAATTAAGTAAAATTAAAACTATATTAAAAATATTATTAATTTAAAAAAACTAAAAAATATTAAAAATATTAAACTCAAAAGCCACAAAAAAATTAATGAAAAGTCGCGGATACGTATTTCGGAAACAATGTTACCATTATCAACGCTAAACACATACTGACACCCCGACTAGAAAAAACTCCCTTATATACCCCTAGTGACCTTATCACCTAGTGACGTTATCACTAAGTAATATTATCACATTTTGCCAGTTTACACAAGTTTAATAATGAATTTTTCAGTGGGCCAAGATCCCAATTAATTAAATTGTTTTTATTTTTAAACATTTCTATTGCTTCTCTGATATTAAGTTCTTTGTAATTATTTACGTTTTTAATTAGTTTTATGGTTTTAATAGAGTGATTATGTGTCAATAAATGTTCNATCACTCTATTAAAACCATAAAACTAATTAAAAACGTAAATAATTACAAAGAACTTAATATCAGAGAAGCAATAGAAATGTTTAAAAATAAAAACAATTTAATTAATTGGGATCTTGGCCCACTGAAAAATTCATTATTAAACTTGTGTAAACTGGCAAAATGTGATAATATTACTTAGTGATAACGTCACTAGGTGATAAGGTCACTAGGGGTATATAAGGGAGTTTTTTCTAGTCGGGGTGTCAGTATGTGTTTAGCGTTGATAATGGTAACATTGTTTCCGAAATACGTATCCGCGACTTTTCATTAATTTTTTTGTGGCTTTTGAGTTTAATATTTTTAATATTTTTTAGTTTTTTTAAATTAATAATATTTTTAATATAGTTTTAATTTTACTTTATGTATACAATAAACTATATTTCATTTTATATTTTCACGGCACATTTTACAAATAATTTTAACTGCTATCACTTAAAAAAATTGATTAAACTATAACGACTTCAAAAGTATTTGATTTAAAACGGCTGTCTATAAAATTTTTCTATTTTTCTTTCTAATTGAATAACTTTATAAGTTATCATAAAACAAAGTCAACCATCTCAAATATATTTAACATTGTACTATCAAAATTTATTACAGTTATAAACTTTTACTAATTTTATGTTTTGTGTCCAGGTAACTAACCACAATCCGGACGTTGAACTTTTCTTTTCTTCATTAAATGTGAAAGATCATAACCATAGTGTTAAACAAATAAATCCTCCAAAAGATTTTTCGTAAGTTGATTTTTTTAAGGTGATTGCCTGCATTAATAAGTTGTACAAAACTAGATTAATTTTAGCACCCCGGAATTTGTAAGAAGTGCAAAACGCAAGTTAGGATTAAGCTAAAGACTAAAATCATTCGATATGTTTACTGTTTCGGTTTCATGTCTTAGTTTTGAAAAATGATCGGTTTTGGTTTTGATTTCGGTTAGAAAATCCGGAAAAATTCAGTTATAACCATTTTCCAGAAAATCAATTTCAGTCCCTGAAATGTTAGCGATGTTTTAGATCCGTTGATAAAAAATTCATAAATAAAATTAACGTAACAAACTATAATATAGTTTTTAAATATTATATTATAATATTTTCATATCTGTATTTATTTATTTTATTTTAATGTATTGACTACCTTAAAATAGAACTAAAACAGTACTACTTTACAACTTAAATGTACCATTGTATCAAAGTAAAAATGCCTAGCATATTAATTTATAAATATTCATTAGATTTGATTATACTACGCATGTCATAATAATGATATTAATATTATATTTGTTTTCTGATTTACCAAACAAGTGAAATAATTCCACACTTTACTTATAACTTATATTAATTTTTATAGGATTAACTATATATATTTATATGTCATGAATATTATTCGTAACACATCATTTAACAATTGATTAAATAGAAATTCTAATCATATTTTTAATCATTTTTCCTATTGCAGCAAAGAAGTAATACTAAAAAATGTTTTATGGTCTGATGATTCTAACATTTTTGTTTTATGGATGAACAGAATACAAAATGAAGCTCAACTAGTTCATTATATAGTTAATGACACAATTGATATAAAACATGTAAGGTTTCTTTAATTAAAAACATTAATATAGTTATATTTAGATGGTAATGACACTGTTTATACATATTGTAAGCAGTTGCACCGTAAAAAACAATAATAATAACATTTTTCTGGCTACTTTTTATAAGGGAAATTTGGAAAAAAATATTGTTTTTGTTTTAATTTTAGTATTCATAATTTCGTGTTAAGTTTAATCGTTGTGATCTTCAAATTAAATCATATTAAGTGATAATTAAAACTCTTATTACATGCCCTGATATCAATTAATTTCAAAAAGGGGACATGCCTAGTAATTTTACTTATTTCTGCACTAGAATGTAATATTAAAATCCTATTTTTAATGTTTTCGAGTATATAATTTATTTAATACTACTGAATATAATGTGATTAAAAGAAATATGAATAGAATAAATTAAACATTTTTTACAGAAAATAACTCAATTTTTGTAAGTTTTCTTTATCTGAACAAAGTAATGATATTTAATAATTATTACATCCAGTAAATTTTATGAGTTGTAGTCATTAAATTTATTTTGTAAAAATTACAATTTATGTTTGAAAAGTATTGTACAACCTCAAATAATACCAGTACCCATAAATTTTATCATATGTCTAATACTGTAAAGAACTACATACAATTAGGTACATAAATTTAAGCAAGATGGTGGTTGGCTTACATTTGATGAATCTCTATTAATCGGTCCTGAACACCAAATTGCATTAATATATTCAACAACTCAAGATGATGGTGATAAATACAGACATATTTGCATAGTTAACCATGATGGTAGCTTAAAACCTCTGACCAGTGGAAAATTTACAGTAGTGAAACTTCTCAAGTGGGATTTAAAATCAAACTTTATGTAAATAATTTTATTAAACTAAACGCGATATTGAACCATAATAATTTTTTAATCTTAATAATACGATAGCTAAATAGTTCAATAATCTGTGAACAATGTTTCAATTTGTAACTGCTCCAGATATTGATCCTATTAAAAAAACAGACGAAAAATAACGGATAGGCCTATTTTCAAATATAGAATATATTCTATGAATATTATTCATACTCACAGTTTACCTTTTTTAATTATTTTAGTAAATTAAATTGAAACAAAATTCTTAAAATTAAAAATTTAACTCTCACCCTGTATAAAAAGTAATTGTTTTAGTACTTTTAATTAAAAATATGTTTAAAATATTGATTTAAAAAAAAAACTCAAAGAGCCACACAAATTACTAAAAATACGTATTCACGAATTATACGAGGCACGTCCAGAAAGTAATTGTACGGGTACTCTCACAGCTGTAGGGAATACTTTTTCGACATGTTAGCAACATTGCCACGTAGCGTGACTCCTCCCCTTCAAAACGAGACCAATCCGAGATTAGTGTGTTGAAAACTCTTGACACAGTAACATTTCTCGCGAAAAATTCGCGTCGTCATTCGTTATCTCGTCGCGAAAGGAAAAGCTCCGGTTGAAATTTATAATGACGTGAAAACTGTCTACGGTAATAGAGCTATGAATCATACGAGTGTATACAAGTGGTGTGGCGAGTTTAAAAATGGCCGTAATTCCGTGCATGACGATCAGAGGAGCGGAAGACCTTCAATTGTTACTGACGAACTTGTGGAAAAAATCGAGATTGCGGTCCGTGACGATCGCAAACGTTAGATGAACTTTCTGCGATGTTTCCGCTAATCTCCAGATCCCTGATACACGAAACAATCACAGAAACTCTCGGATTTTGGAAATTATTTGCGAGGTGGGTCCCAAAACAGCTGACAGCTTAAGGTGAATCGAGTGCAGAGCTCCAATGATTTTTTGGAACGTTACGAACTCGAAGACGATGATTTTCTCTACTTTATTGTTACTAGAGACGAAACTTAGGTTGCCCACTACACGCCTGAAATTAAAAGGCATTCTCAACAATGGCGTCACACCTGGTCACTCTCCGCTAAGAAATTCAAAACCTAAATTTCAGTCAAAAAAATCATGATATTCGTGTTTTGGGACCATAAAGGCATAATTTTGATTGAATATCTGCCTCAAGGGGAGACCCTTAACGTGGCAAGATACTGTGAGATGCTAAAAAAATTGAAAAGGGCGATTCAGAATAAAAGAAGGGGCATGCTGACGAAGGGAGTCTGTCTGCTGCATGAAAATGTCAAACCTCACACGACCAACGCAACGAAGCAACTCCTGGACTCTTTTGGATGGGACGTTTTGAACCACCCCCGTATTCCCCTGACCTGGCCCCTTCAGATTTCCATCTCTTCACTTCCCTTTATGATACACATGGGTTTGAACAAGTTTTCAACGGACAAGGTGGTGAAGAGGGAGGTGGAGAAATTGGTAAAAGAGCTGGCGGGAGATTTCTTCGAGGCAGGCATCAAAAAATTGATCCCGCGGCTCACCACTTACATCGAGAGAGATGGTGACTATGTCGAAAAATAACTTACATATGTACGAGTGTAACCAAGTATGTTTTGTTTTACTAAATTTTTTTTGAACCTTACATAAATTGAGTACACTTATTTTTTGGACGTGCCTCGTGGTTTTTTAATATGTATTATATTTGCATATTTTTTATATTCTTAAATTTCAAATTAATATTTTAAATATAGTTATAAATTTTAAATACTATTAGCCACAAGTGATCTATTCTTATTATATGGTGCTTTAAATACTATCCATTCAATTTCTCTTAAAATAATAATTGTTTTGTGAATTTTTGTTTATTAGATATGCATCTCCATTGATCTATTATACATTTTTTTTTATATTTATCCATTATACTTTATAAGAATTTGAGTTAACTTTAATTTTTCAAATGACAAATACATAATTTTTTAGCTTATAAAATAGTTTATAATGATGTGATTAAGAAAATTATTAGTTTACAACAAATTTTATACGAGTATTTCAGAAGTTATTAACTTTTTTATACCTAAACGGTTAGAGAACTGGGGCTAAGAAATATTTAGTGATAAAAAATCAATCCACACCTCACCTCCAGTTAATACTTTAAATTATTAATAACTTCTAAAACACTGGTCCAAAAGTTGATATCGACCAATCATATTTCTATTAACATCATTTTCTATTTTATAAGTTAGTTAAATATTAAAGTAATCATTAAAAAAATAAAGTTTACATCTTATAGGACATAATAGATTAACATAAAAATACTTTATATCACATGAATGATACATACATGTATGTAATTTTAAAGAAAAAAAATATTATATAAGACAAATGCAGTATATAGCGTTAAATAAAATTATTCTCTATACAGGATGATAGATTTTGGATAAAACACTGATTTTTTGAAACTATTGAACATTTTTCATTAAAATAAAGAGAAAAATTATTTCGTTTAAAAAACTATAATATTATAAAATCTATTTTTTTTTATTTCTCTCGCGAATAAAAAATTTTTTCAAATCTATGAAAAAAAAAGTATTTCTTAATATTTTAGTTTTTTTGAACAATACAATTTTCTTTATTACAAAAATTAAAATGTTCAATAGTTTTCTAAGAAAATGAGGGTATTCCACATAATAAATCACATTATGTATAACATATTTATTTTATAAAGAAATGAAATATCTAATTGCTAATTATACAAGTAATACAAATATAAAATTTATACAGTCGTATTTAAATATCTAAATAGATATTATTTAGCTACCATCGAAAATAAACCAGAGGATCAGTATTTATTTAAGATTAGTACCAATTCCAGCAGTACATCCGAATGTATGACCTGTGGGTCGTCATGTGCTTTTAGTAAAGCTTATTTTAGTGAAGGTGGATCTTACTATGTTCATACTTGTGCTGGACCAAACATACCAGATATCAATATACTGAAAATAGTAAGATTTTTTCAATCCAATTAAAAAATTACTAGACTAAGTAGTGTGTATATATATATATATATATATATATTAATTAATATACTTGTGTATTTATAAAAAATATTTAATTATATCGATTAAGATTCTTGATCGTTTCAATAAAAAGTACTAATGGTAATTAAAAAAATAATATAATCAAATTATATTATTTAAATCGTGAATAAGATGAGAGAATATAGACTTAGATGGTTTGGTCATATTATGAGGAGAGAAGAATCGGAAGCTGTAAGAACAGTTATAGAAATGAATGTTGAAGGAAGAAGAGGTAGAGGAAGACCAAAAAAGAGATGGAAGAATGCTATTGAATGCGATATGAGGACAGCTGATGTGAGTGTAGATGATGTGGGAGAGCTTGTCAAGTGGGAGTTTAGGATAAAGATGGCCGACTCCAAGTAGTTGGGATTAAGGCGAGGAAGAAGAAGAAGACTAATATTACCCAAACATTAGCCATACTAATGATAGACCTTAATTAACTGAAAAATAATTAGTCTAAAACAAATAAAAAATAAAAAGCGATCAAGAAAAAAAAAGATGAATAATCCAATAAGAATTACTTGGCTAATTTATCGAAAAAATAAGTATACTAATTTTGAAGGAATGTCTTATATCAGGCCATATGCTAATGTTCTTAGCATTAAGTTGTTAAATAATAAAAAAAAAAAATACCCTATGCTCATAAATAAGTATACAAACTTTGGAATTCTTTCGTGAATATATGGAAAGAAGTATTGACTTCTCAATAAGACTTAAGTCAACAAGAGACATAAAGACATTTGTACAAAAATTTACAGATAACATAATTATAACTGCTAAACAATTTATACAGAATTACAAAGTTATGATTGATAAAGAAAAGATTTATCCTTCAGAGATAAGAGAATTAATTCAACTTGAAAGAAGTACAAGGGAAAATAGCATCCAGTGGACTAAGCAAATAAAATCAACTTAACAAAATCCTAAAAAAGAAAATTTATCAAGTAAAGTATAAAACTTTTAAAACATATATAAGTAACTTATGTGCTACAGAAAACATAGATTACTCGTTATAGAAAGCAACCAGACGTATGAAAAGACTTTAAGTATATGTATATAAGTCATCAATTTTAAAGGATGGTACATGGAATCAATGTGAATAGGAAGTATCTGAAACTTTTACGCGTTACTTGTAGTGTGTATTTCAGCCTAACAACATACAATCTCGATTTGAACACAACGTATTTACATATTTCAAATCCACTCATAGATCGTATTAAACATTTCATTATTTTTGAAGTTGCAAATGAAATAGATAAAAACCTTAACTCTAAACAGTCTCCGGGTTATAACAGAAGTCCACGTATAATTAAAGAATTATATCGCAAAGCAATTATCTTACTAACTTACTTATTTAATGCTTGCTTGAGTATAGAATATGTACCAGAAAATTGAAAAAAAAACACTTGTTATCTTGTTATTAAAACCAGGGTAGCTCCTTGAAAGAACTAGTTCCTACAGGCCGATATTCTTACAATGTCAAAAGTCTTCGAGAAGTTACTTTATATAAGATTGAAACCTATTTTTCAAGAACGTCAACTAATTCCTAACCATCAGTTTGATTTCGTACCAGACATTCAAACATGTATCAAGTATGTCGTGTTACAAATGTAATTAGTAGACCTACGGGGTATTTGTGCGGCGTCTTTTTTGGTGTTGCTCAAACCTTTGGCATAAAGACCTACTGTACAAATTGAAAAAACATTTGCATTGTACATGATGCGAGCTACTAGAATCATATTTAATATAAAGGCAGTTTTGAAATAGTTAAGAAAAAGGTGTATCTGAATGGAAAGGTATTAAAATGACCATACTCTAAAAGATATAATGATACCAACTATTAGAAAAAAAATTCAATGCCACGCAAAGGCATAAAAATCGTCTGAAGGCCCACGTCCGCAATTCTGCAAGACTAAATGATATGACATAAATACATATATATATTATTGTTGATTGGTAGAAGTTTTACTAATATATAAGTTTGCAGACTCTTCATTGGAAGTTTCCCTCGATCATTGTGTGTAATATATTAACTATGCATTTTATATAATTTTAGAAGTTAACGTTAGTGAACAATTTTGATTAAGATCACAAGGTCATCTCAAATAAATAAATACTTGAAAAAAAAAATAGTTTCTTTTAAGTCTTCTATTAAATGTTGTCTTAAATCTAGGATGTAGTTTTATCTATATCCTTGATATAGACTAATGGTATTTCTTGATATCTTTTGAACAGTTTTAAGAAGTTTTTCATAGTTAGTGGAAATTGGTTGGTTACATTTCACTTTGTTATCTAACATCTTGAAAAACTCATCCCATCTAACCTATTTAAAATTGAAAACCTACTCTGGAAATTAACAGTTTTAGGTCTAACCTCCGATAGGTACAACACATGATAAGTCTGACTTGTGATCTGGGTATAGGCAACAGCATATATTTATGGAACTGGTTTTCTATTTTTTCACTCACAAATACGTTTTCTGGATTATGTCCTCTTCAATAGCGACCACTATTAAAGAACGCCAGAAGCTTTACGTCGTGTATTAAATATAATTCGTTTTGTTCAACCTAATCTTTAATCGAATTTCCATCCTTGTTAGTTTCTATATATCCCCAGTAAGGAATCTTGATATATATTCTATTCGCTGTTTCAACAGACACTACCGGCAGTTTCTACTATATAAATATATATTTATTTATACATAATATAAAAAAAAAAAAAATATGTATAATATAGAGTAATATAGCTCCTTAAAAAATAAAAATTTCAAAATTACTTTTATTTTGCGAGTAATTGAGCGAGTTTTAATAAAAACTCTGTTATGAAATAAAAAATAATTTCCAATTTAAGGACGATAACCTATTCAAATTTGGGAGAAATTAAACTTCCAAGTACCCTAAATAGCCGTATATGGGTAAAAATTTCATGCTTAGATTAAATTTTTTTTTTTCAGTCTGGAGAAACTGTTTTACAGTGGGACACAAATAGATCATTGACGAAGAAACTTCAATATGCTGTTTTACCCAAAGTAGTTTTTATGACTGTACCATTAAAAGATGGTTTTGAAGCTCGTGTTAAACTTACAATACCTCCAAAAGTTGACATTACATCAACTAACAAGTATCCTATGATGGTTTATGCGTAAGTAAAGTACAAATTACTTATATAAATTATCTAATTAAAAGCAAAAATTCAATACATTGAGGTAATTTTTATTTATTTTTAACCAGACATATCTGATAAGGTTATTTTAAAAATAAGCAACCTAGTACATCCGGGATCCAGCATACCAGGGACCCAGTTTAAGAAAGACGAATAAATATTGAAATCAAAAATCTTAAAAATAACTATTACTTAAGTTTTTTATGCGAATGAACTAGAAAAAATTAACATGATATTGTTTTACTCATTTAACCAGATTCACCGATACATAACATCCTCGTTTTAAAATAACAGAAAGTATATAAGTATTTACAGATAAATCCATGTCTTTCTCCATGAATACATAGATATATTTGTAATTATTCTAAATAATACTACCATCCATGAAAGCTTTAACACATAATTAAGTATATAAATGATAATTTCTTAAACTCAATTAAATAAATATATTTATTTAATATGTTTAAGGTACGCCGGACCTGATTCAAACTTAGCACTGAATGTATTTGTTATTGATTATAATACATATTTTAGTACAGCTCACAACGTCATTATAGCAGAAATAGATGGCCGCGGCAGCGGTCGTAAAGGGGATAGTCACTTATTTGCTAACTACAAAAAACTTGGTACAGTAGAAATTGAAGACCAAATTACAGTAACTAAGTAATTGATCTTTTCAAATAAATTTATTTAAAATTGTCTTATATAAAAATTTTTATAGGTATCTACAAGACAACTTATCGTATATTGACAAGTCAAATACAGCCATATGGGGTTGGAGTTATGGTGGTTACGTGGCAGGAATGGTTTTAGCTAAAGACGAAGAAAAACGTTTCAAGTGTGGACTATCTGTTGCTCCAATAACTGATTGGTTATATTATGGTAAAAAATAATTTTATTCTTTACATATTAGAACTAGTGGGCAAACTATAATCTAAAATTATTTACGTATGAATTATTTCATCCATGCTTTATACAGAGAAACCACTGGATTACACTCAAAACATTTTGACTGAAAAGTAGTTTCAAAAACTACTTTTGAAATTATTTTCAATATACCTAAGCGGGACGAATAGTACAGTCGAGAAATGTTTAGTTATAAAAATATCAGCACCCACTCTTCACCTCTAATCAATACTTTAAATTCTTAATAATATCCAAAGTACTGGTCCAAATGTTTTTATATGTCAGTCATTTTCTTAATTATATTATTATCTATTTTATAAGCTTGTTAAATATGTATGTTGCCATTTAATAAAATTAAGTTGACACACCTTTAAGTCATAAGGGATGATTCTGAAGAGTAATTATTAGTTAATAAATTAATAAATATGTGCATCTAAAAGACATAAAAATTTTTTCTTCAAATATTGCATTTATTTTGTAAGTAAACTAATGATTTATAATTAATCGATCACCCGTTTGGTGATCGGTTTATTGAGTTTTTTCAAGTATATTTTTACATAGTTTGTTTATAATGTATTTGTTATCTAAAACTTCACTTTATTTTAAAAATACTTTGTAAGACTTCTTAATGGTGGGGCTCCCACCCCTCTTCACTTCTTCTTGTATTTAAATCTCTTATACGTTCCAAAGTAGATTATGGATCTTTTCTATATTCTTCTGCCTCCACCGCGCATCATAATAAGCTTAAATCCCTTATGACTTCTTGTTTACATACTATCTTAGGCACCGTTTACTCTACCCCAAATATAAGTTTAGAAGTGGAATGCGCTTGTCCCCCCATCGAAGTTCGTTCTCGACTCCTAGCTTGTACATTTCTTACTAAACAGTTATCCTATTCTGCCAACTCGATATTTCATAATTTTCATTCTCTATGCGCAGTTTGGCGCTATGTTCCCAAAACTCTTCCTTTACTTGCTTCAATCTCTTCGATTTTGACTCCGTACCTTAATATGATAATCACATCTTTAAATCGTTTGCCAATATATTATGTCTCCTTCCTGGCTCTTATTTATTGCCCACCTATTCACTTTAACCATCACTTTCTTTCTTACTCAAAACTGCAATTACAATCTCTCCCTATTAATTTTGTTAATAATCTATTCAATGAGTCCTTATTCTCTAATTTCTCCAATTATTGTCTTATATTTACTGATGGTTCAGTAAGCTCTAATTCCGCTGGTTTCTCTTTCTTTATTCCTAGTCTTAATATTAAATTCTCAGATATTCTCCCTTTACAATCTTGTTCTTTTACTACTGAGTGTTATGCCATTTCTTCGGCCCTTGAGCTTATTCAATCCTTCAATATTTCTAATGTTTTAATAATTACTGACTCTTTATCAGTCCTTTCTTCTCTCTCTTCTAATTCATTCAAAATATCCAGATCTTTCCTTATTATTAAAATTAAAGCGTTAATTTATAATCTTTTCTTAGCTAATACAAAAATCGAATTTTTATGGTATCCTAGTCATGTGGGTATTTTTGGTAATGAGGAGGCTGACCATTTAGCCAAACTTACCAAATTCATTACCCATCGTCCAACCCTCAATATTCCTTCATCCGACTTCGTTTCATCCCTTAATAAGACGATATTTCTAGCATGGCAAGAATATTGGTCTTCTCCTTTCTCTCTCATCGCAGCTTGGCACAAATCAATTTCACCAACTATTCCAAATCATCCTTAGTTCCATAAACTTCCTGTCTCCCGGTTCCATATATTATCTTTTTCTCAACTAAGACTTGGTCATAATCGCCTTCCTTTTCATGAGTACAAAATGGCCCTTAACAATTCTCCTTTCTGCCCCAAACATGACGATGAAGTTCTCTGCGACTTTCCTAATATAATTTTTGACTGCTGTGCATTTGAAAGTAATCGTTCTATTTTATTTAATAATTTATCCCATCTTAATATCTCTCTTAATATCTTAATATCGATTAATTGTTACACTATTCTTAACTCAACTTCTCTCGATGTGATTTCTTTAGTTATTTCTTTCATTCATTCAGCTGGTTTTTTTATTTAACGATTTTTACTGTAATTTTATTGTAATTTTGTTGATGTAAGATCAATTGTACTATTTTTTTTATTATTATTATTTTTTTTTTCTTTTCTTATTTTATTTAATTGTTAAGCTATAATAATACTTTGTATTGAAAGCTAATAAAAAAAAAAGACTTCTTAATAATATGTAAGCTAATGTCTAAACGTGTTTGATTTGAACTAATAATTAGCAATATTTTATGTCAGTTATAGATTTAGAATAGAAGGTTTTGCCCCTTAAATAGAATTTTTGGAAAATATATATTTTATATTAAAAATTTGTTTAAAGAGGAAATACATGAGATTTAACCACATCAAAAATGTTTCGACCCTACGCCTATATCATCAATCTTATTTAATAATTTTCAGCGAGTTATTATTTTTCTTTTTTAGATACATTTTATACTGAAAGATATCTCGATTTATATAATAAAAACTTCCGGGGTTATAGAAATGCTAGTCTAATATACAACGCAGAAGGTTTAAGAGGTAAAGACTACATGATAATTCATGGTACTTTGGACGATAATGTTCATTTTCAGCATACTGCATTGTTGTCAAGGGAACTTCAACATAATCGTATACCATTTCGACATCATGTAAGTAACATTAATACAATTATTATTGCTTTGCTTGAATAAAATCTAAATAATCTTTAAAAATCTAAAAAATAAGCAAAGCAGATATTAATAAAATGTTGTAATTTAATATGTGAAGACACACTACTATTATCAATATAGTCTATTATTTGAACTTGTATTATGTCTAACAATTTATAATTTTAATTAATTTCGGGGGCGTTTTCTAGATAATTTCTATGAACTGTACTATCCCTACTATGTATTTTTATTTTATAGTTGTTTTAATAGCAATTTTCCTTTCCAGAAGCATACAATTTTATAGCGTTGATGATCTAAATTTTATTTTCCTTGCTTTCTAAAAATATTTTTCAGTAGTGAAACAACGGCACTGAAAAGAATTTTTCAAACCAAATTAGTTAGTAAAACAAAATTAAAATTATTCTTCTCTAATATTTATTTAATGGGACTTCGGTACGTACCGGAGCAACCATTGGTTGCTATGTTACTATACAAATTTTTGCTAACGTTTTTTTACTTATAGTCGATTGGTAATTTTGTTATGTACAATGAAATTTTTTGTGTCCTCTATCCTTGTTATAAATTATTAAACACAAACTCGTTTTTCACTCATTTTTTTTTTTAATTTTTCTTTTTTAGTCTTCATTTCTATTCACTTATGTGAATAAAAATATAATGCATATCATAAGTGCTATGTATTAAACTGACATATTCTTTTTTCTGACTGAAATTATTTCTAAACTTTTGATCAGTAGAAAGTTGTTACACTCCCAAACATCATGAAAATTGAGTATTTTTAAAAATTTGATTGGTGTTATTTAAATGAAATGACATTTGGAAAAAAGCTCTTAAATCGCTTTTTGTGTTGATAAAGAAAAGTTCAAATTTAGATACCTATTTTTTTAGGATGTATACACGCTAAAAAATAGTAAAACAAGTTAATCTAATTTAATTGTATACTATATATTTATGAAAAATAAAAAGTTTTTATTAAGTTAATCAAATAAAGACTCTTTTAGAGTAACATGATTGCTGAAAGCTAGTTTGTAAAATTAGTAATAGTTTTTTTTATTTTTAGTAAGATTTTCACTATTCATACATTTTATTAAAAAAATACATAAAAATCATAAGTAATTGTTTATAAAATAATTTTTATAAATTTTTATTCAATTTTCTTGTAATATGTTACAGATTTACGTGGATAAAAAACACTCGATGTATGAAGTTCAACATCACCTTTATCAAACAATAACTAAATTCTTTACTGAATGCTTTCAACATTGAATCACTTTAATTATTTTACACGTGCAAAAATTTTTTTTTAATTTTACTATTACTTGTAAAGGTTTAGGCAACTTTTATAAAAATAGAGTTGATTTTTAATTTTACCTTTTAATAAATATTTTACTTTCAATTAAAGACAACAAACAGATAGCCCTATATTTTTATGAATTCTCACATTTTTTCATGATATTATATATAGATACTATTTTATACATTTATGTAAAAATTTAATATTTCCAATAATTATTAGAAATACATTATAATTGTAAATAATATTTTACAGCAGAGTTTAAAACGAAAATTTATTTTTATTTACTGCATTTTAATATAAAAAAATTTATTTGTTGTGTCTCCTTAAAAGTTTTTAAAATGTACATATTTAGTTATATCAATATATCTGTGAAAAAATAAATATTTTTATTAATTTAATTATAATTAATTAATTATAATTTATTTAGATTAATGAAAACTTTAATCAGCTGTCAAAATATCATTTATATTTCTTTGAATTCTAATGTTTCATTTACAGGAAAAAAGTTGTAAAGACCAAAGACAAAAGTAACATAAATCAATTGCAACAGGATGAATATTTAGTATTGTATTAAAAACTTAGATTCGATTGTACATTTTTTTTCTATCAGTAGCAAACCACTATGAACGTGTTTTTTTCATCTCACATAAGAATCAATGTAAATTCAAAATTATTTTCCCTTCCGATTGTTCTATGCCATTTGTGGTTATATTTTATTGTTATAAGTTTGGCTTTACATGTTTCATTAATCAAATAATTATTTGATTATTATTTTAAAAAAATTTTTTCCTGAGAAATAATAAGAAAAAATAGTCCTGTGAACAATACGTTGTATGTGGCTCTTAAATATATAGATATCAATTATTATTTATTTAATAAATAAAAAAGATTTTATTAAAAAAAACCCAGCACAGGGGGGTCGCGGTACAGTGGTGAAGTGGCATAGTTGGATCAAGTATAATGATATCTGACAGTGATTAAAATCTCTATAAAAAAAACACTTCAATGCAAATCTTTAGATAGTGTTTAATTTTAAAAAATTGGTGGATTATTCCAAAAGCTACATGATCTATTATTTTCTTATTAATATCCTGAATGAAAAAGGCATTATTAAAAAATCGAAAATTTTCACACAAAAATATCATTTGGTAGCCATTTTCACCGTGAAGATAAAATAAAGTCCGAAATTTTTTTTTCCATGATAAAGTATATTACATTAGCTTTAATTTAAGGTATATATAAAAGTGTCAGACTTTCCGGAATATTTTCAAAAGTCAAGTTGAAAAAATTAATTTTTTGTGAAAAAGTTGTCATTTTAAATCCCCTTCTGTGGTCAGGTAAAGTATCAGATTTTAATTTTTTTGGAGGTTTCCCCCATTTACAGGCAACGAGGGAATTTTTTTCAATTTTTGAGGATAATTTCTTCGACTAGATACGATTTGTGATCTTTTTACGTATCATTGAAAGAAATCGGTTCGGTGAGAGCTGAGAAAAAGTGGTAACAGACACAAAAAAATAAAACACATCTTAGTAAAATTAATACCTTCTCAGCTTCGCATCGAAGCTAATATGGCTATTTTTAACACGCTTATATTAGTTTCACCTGTATGTATGTATGTATGTTTGTAACTCTCCACGTGTTATCGCATATTCCGTCNATCGAAGCTAATATGGCTATTTTTAACACGCTTATATTAGTTTCACTTGTATGTTTGTTTGTCGTTTGTTGTTTGTTTGTAAGTTTGTAACTCCACGCGGCACGTGTTATTATGTCGCGTATNTCGTCTATGGCCTTGAGACTAGACTGTCATAACGCATTCACCCCAACCCACACCACCCCAAGCTCATCAAACGCCGACAATACTATTCCTGTATAACTTTATTTTTGGTTATCGTACCCGTACACGCGTGCTTGTCATCAATATTATATATATATAAACAAATTTTTATTTTGACTGGCCAATACCATTCGCGTGCCATACGGCTCACGTATATATTCTTACCGCCATTTATACCTCAAGTATAACGTTAGTCCGACCCGCCCGCCCACAAAACACGGCTATACCTAGTGCATGATACGTTTACGTACTTAAGTCGTTTTACATGTATATATATATATTCTAATTACTATTAAAAATATATATTAACANTACATGTATATATATTCTAATTACTATTAAAAATATATATTAACACGCTTTATTCTCATTAAGAGATATAGAGTGTATTCATTCCGATTACAAAGGATGATTACCGTATCGTTATATTTCGTCACTACTAGGGACGTTGCGATACTACCGATACGAGTAAAGTATCGATACTTTTCTTTCGATACAAGTACTTTTTGTATCGATACTTTACTCATATCGATAAAAAAGTATTGGTATCGAATAAATAGTATCGAATCATTTACCGTCATAACGGTTTAAAAGTACTCGTATCAAACAATCTATTTTGAACCACCAACCACAATCCACAAATCACAATACAATAGATTTCCTAATCGGTGTAATTAAATGCCCGTTTACTGAGAAGGCAAGAAATATCAAACATTCTGTATAACCGTATAGGCACAGTCGCACAGACTATATACATACATTTTCATATAGTCTGTGATATAGACAGGTACTATGAAATCGGAAACATACACGAATGCTCTAAATAACAATAATAAGTTATTATTAACATTATTAACCTTGTACGTTATTAATTTTCGATTGATTTGCACGTGTGCGACCGTTCCTTCTTTTTTACATTTTTTAAATATTTTGTTTATTAAATTATTTTTCAAAAAATTATGTCTCCTTCAAAAAGTAAAGTTTGGATATATTTTAAAAAAATTGACGCTGTTCTTGCATTATGCAAGCTTTGTTCACAAGAAGTACGCTATTGTGGCAATATTTCAAATTTATCCAAACATTTAAAAAAACATCCAAATTTGACTAATACTAAATCATCCATAGTTAAACAGTCAAAATTGACTATCACTCAAAAGTAAGTAACTTATTAAATTGTTTATTTATTTTTTATTGAAATTGAATCGGTAATTTCAAAAACAACATGTCACTATTTTATAAATGTAATTAAAAATAAAGAATTTAAAACCATAAATAATGAATATCACAAACTAGCAAAATAAATTTATGTATAAGTAAATATACAAACAAATGTAAATTTATGAAGTTATTATTAAGTTATTTATAATTTGTGTAAAATTTCAATTTTATGTTGTTTTTAAAATAACTGATTCAATTATAAGTAATGTTACTCTATCAAACACTAATGTGTATATATTTTCTGTAGTTCTGTATCGCCATTGCCTACATTGCCAGAATCTTGCTCATCAAAAACTCAGTCGCGACAACTAACGCTTTGTATGGAAGACTCTGAGCCAGAGGTAATAATTATTAATTATTATATATGTTGTATAATTATATATATAGTGTGTTTGTGTATTTGTATTTATATAATAGGCATCTAATTTTCTGTGGTACGGCAATAACTGGTTATACACATTAAAAATATAAAATAATTGTTATCATCGGACTGGTTTATCGATACTTTGATAAGCGATGAATACATAACTATTTTTACAAAATAAAATTATCACTTAATTATTCTTAGATTTGTATCTAATAATTAATTTGTTTTTAGGAATGTGTAGACGATCCACCACAGGCTCTACAACGGCTAAAACACCCTATTGTTGAAGCTTTTCAAAAAATTAGCTTATATGCAGGTATGTTTATCAGCATAATTTATTGTTGTTTATGTTATTAATATCGATACTTTATTTTTATATTTCAGAAGGTGGTCATCATTTTCGTAAAATAACTATGGCATTACTTTACTTTATTTGTAAAGATTACCGTCCATTTTCTGTAGTAGAAGGAAAAGGATTTAGACGGTTCATTAAAGAATTGGCACCATCATACAAAATTCCCTCTGTTAAAACTATAAAAAATGCCCTTGATAATAAGTATGAGGTTATTATAGCTGCATTAAAATTGCGTTTGTCAAATTCACCTCATGTGAATTCTATTCGCAAAGAAGACGGCACGTGGGCACGAAGTGAATATGAAAAAGCTGAAGTATATGCATGTTACTTAGAGACTGTATTTAAACCTAATAATATAGTCTCAGAACTTGATTCTATAGTTTACAATTAGATAGAAACCGGGAGAAAATAAAATATTTTTCACCATTAGAAGTGGCGCAAGAAATTGATAACAACATCAATGTAAAAAAAGCACCAGGTTACGATGAAATCAGCCCGAGAATGATAAAAGAATTGCCTAAGAAGGCGATTATTTATCTTACATACATCTTCAATGCAATTTTACGAACTGAATACGTTCCAAAACTATGGAAAAAAGCTCAGGTCATAATGTTACTAAAACCAGGTAAACCACCAGATCAGGTAACATCTTACCGGCCAATATCACTCTTACCTTGTTTATCTAAGCTTTTTGAAAAAGTTCTTCTTAAAAGGATAAAACCATTGATTGAAGAAAAGCAACTTTTACCTGACCACCAATTTGGTTTCCGCAATAAGCACTCTACAATTGATCAAGTTCACCGAGTTACCAATGTTATTAACCAGGCTCTTGAAGAGAAAAAGTACTGTTGTGCAGTTTTCTTAGACGTTGCGCAGGCGTTTGATAAAGTTTGGCATGAAGGACTATTTATAAAATTAAGAGAACAACTACCACACACTTGGTGCGCGTTATTAGAATCTTACTTGACTGAACGAGAGTTTCGGGTAATGCATGAGCAAGCTGTTACAGATTGGAAAACTATAACAGCAGGAGTACCACAAGGTAGTGTTTTAGGACCTATTTTGTATTTACTTTATACTGCTGACATTCCATCAACCAATGATACGACAACTGCCATGTTCGCTGATGATACGGCTGTATTAGCAACCAGTTATAGTCAACAGTCTGCAACTGGTAAATTACAAAACTCGATCAATAATATCTTCTTATGGACAAGACGTTGGAAAATTAAAATCAATAGTGACAAATCAGTACATGTCAATTATACACTTCGTAATACCAATAATATTCCTATCAAAATGAATCATCAAATTATCCCACAAAAAGATTCGGCTAAATACCTAGGAATGCACTTAGACTCACGTCTTAATTGGAAACACCATGTACGCCAGAAAAGTTTGCAAATAAAACTAAAAATGAAAAAGTTATACTGGTTGATCGGGAAACATTCCGAACTTTCATTAAATAACAAACGTCTACTTTACGTAGCTATCATAAAACCAATTTGGACTTACGGTATACAACTGTGGGGTTGTACTAGTAAGTCTAATATTGATGTTATTCAACGATGCCAAAATGTTGCACTCCGTACCATCGTTTCAGCTTATCGGTACGATAGAAATGACATTATACACCGTGATTTGATTTTGCCTACAGTAGCAGAAGAAATTAAGAGATTTGCTCGCAAACATGAGGTGAGATTAACGAACCACATTAACACAGCAGCCATCCAACTTTTGGACAACTCCGAAGACATCTGGCGTCTTAAACGTCATAAACCATATGACTTAGTTTAAAATATTTAGTTTTAACTTAGGTTAAGGAGCCACCTCGCTGGAGGTGTCACTCCACACATGTTTATTCTTTATTAATTGTTATAAAACTATGTTTCATATACAATTATTGTAAAATATATTTATAAAGATAATTTTATCGTTTAAATAATAAAGCCATTTGGTAGTTTGTAAAAAAAAAAAAAACCTCATGTATCTCTGACATTTGATACATGGACAGAGACAATGTCAGAAAAAAGTTTCTTGGTATAACCGTACATTTCTTAGAGGACATTTCTCTGAAATCATTTTGTTTGGCAGTTACTGAGTTAAAAGAGCGGCATACTGGTAAATATATTAGTGAACAGTTAGAAAAATTTTTATCAGATTGGGAAATAAATCAAGAAAAAATTATAAGTATTGTGACTGACAATGGTGCAAATGTTGTTTCTGCTGTTCACAAAACTTTTTGTAAACACCGACACATTCCTTGTTTTGCTCATACCATCAATTTAGTTTCAAAAAAAACATTAAACCTATTATTTGTAAAGTTCGAAATATCGTAAAGTGGGTGAAAAATAGCGTGAGAGTTAGTGATCTTTTAAAAAAGAAGCAGTCGGAAAACGGAGTTCCAGAAGGGTCAATGAAAAAATTAATATTAGATGTTCCAACACGATGGAACTCTGTTTTTTATATGATCAGTAGATTTGTAGAGATAGTAACATTAATAAGTCCATTACTAATCAAAGATTATACTGCTCCTGTGATGCCAACTGCGATTGAAATGGATACGCTCAAACAATTGTTGGATTTATTAAAACCATTGGAATTTGTGACGAAAGAATCTTCTGGGGAAAATTACATTACAATTTCCAAAGTCATACCAATAATCAATTGCTTGCAAAAACAATTGACACAAATTAAACCATATTTTGAGGTAATTTGTGAAATATAAGACTTATTACATGCTGAACTGACTCGAATATTTGGAATGATTGAACAGGTCAAACCAATTGCAATTGCTACACTTCTGAACCCGAGATTTAAAAATTTACATTTTAATGATCCAGTAGCCTGTTCAATTGCGATAGCAGATTTAAGAAAGTTGTCAAAATTGGACACCATTTCTTCTAGTGAGTCAGAAGGAGAACATTCTAAAACAGACAACTTCGATTTTTGGGCACATCATAAATATTTGTTTCATGGCCAAAAAAAGAAAAAGACCACAACTTTTATGAACGATGAGTTATCGTTATACTTATCAAATCCAGTATCAACCCTGAAGTCTGATCCTCTTGAAATATAGGAGGATATGAAACACGTATTTCCTATTTTGTATAAACAAGCCCGTTTGCATTTCACCATGGTTGCAACATCTGTTCCTTACGAACGACTTTTTTCAAAAGCTGGAGCAATATTAACCAAATCTAGGAATCGTTTAACTAGTTCTCGCCTTCAAAAAATATTATTGTTAGCTGATATCCCAGAGGAAGATGGGTTTTAGTTATATTTTTTATATTAGTATTTTTTTTTATGTACCTATGTGAAGACTAGCTAATAATGACCAATTATAAATTATAATATTATTAGTATTTTGTATAAATTAATGTATAATAAATAATAAAAGGCAATTTGTATTTCAAATTTATAACGTATATTTAGGCTTTTAAATATAATTGCAAATATTTGGTTTTTACTAGTGGATAGAAATAGAAATAACAGAGTAATGACTATAGTCATTGCCCATTGGTACTAATTATACAAATATTTTTAACATTCATTAGTATCGATATCAGTAGGAATCGAATCCTAAAATTACAATATTTCATAATTCCATACAGTATAATTTGATACTGTGAAATATAGGTTTATAAAATGATTCGATACTTACTGATATCGATACATTTGTTTCGATATTTTACTGATATCAATATTTGTATTCGATACTAGTTTCAATACTAAGTATCGATACTTTCTTTCAATATCCTATCCCTAGTCACTACCTCCACGTTCAGGGAGTGAGTAATTTGCGCGCCTGCTGCTTTCCTTGTATGTGGTAGCCGTTTGTCTGACTCCCTCTCCGGAATCGAACTCTGATTTCCCTTTACCCGTTACAACCATGATATTGATAGTAACTACTATCATAACATGAAACTAAAAAGTGAAAAATAAATAAACACGCTTTTAAAGCACATCAAACTAAAAAGTTAAAAATAATTTTAAAAATAAGCTTTAAACAATTATGAATAAAAAATACTAGTATTATTGTGATAAAAGCGTGGATCCTTTGTGCCATATTTTTCGTATATTGAGCGCCCGACGCTTTTATCACAATAATACTAGTATTTTTTGTTCATAATTGTTTAAAGCTTATTTTTAAAATTATTTTTAACTTTTTAGTTCGATGTGCTTTAAAAGCGTGTTTTTTTAGTTTACTTTATTATTTACTTATATTAATATTTATTTACTTTATCTAGAAAAAAAAACTTAATATAGAGCCGATTTTAACATAGTATATTATGATAAATAATATTTTTAAAGAAACTCTTTATAAAAATAAAATCTTTTAATAACTTTTTGTAATAAGCCAAATATTTTATACTAATTTGATTTTTCAATTTAATTAAAAAAAGTAATATGAAACCAAATGAATCTTCTTTTACACTCGTAAAAATTGTCAAATATAATATATCAATCATTGGCATAATCTAGATTCCTTGATGAACCTAGTAAAAAAGTATTCTAGTAATCCATATAAGAACTTTTTTTAATTTAATATTTAAATAAATTTTATGACATCGTTTAATTGATATTATGTTATTTAATCAAATAAATGAGTTAATCATGAGCATATCTAAAAAACGACAGCACAGTGGGGTCGCGGCACAGTGTGAGCATGGCTTAGTTGGGACTAGTATAGATGATATATGACAGTGATTAAAATCACTATCATAAGAAACAAATCATTCGATACAAATCTGTAAATAGTGTTTAATTTTAAGAAATTAGTGGATTATTCAAAAACAAAATTCTAACATAAAAATAATTAAGGAAAAAATGCAAAAAATCATTGCCACAATCAATTAGACTATTTAGATGACCAGACCATACCGGAAAATTTGGCAAATTTGTCAGTAAAGCCTTACGGCTTTTATAATCTTCAAAAGATGAGAATTGCAGGAATCCCAAGAATGACCTCTCATGTCTTCTCTAGGAAACAGTTTCTGACCACTATTTGGAGAAAACCCTGTTCTTATCATATTATACCACAAAATTAAATTTTATCCTTAAAAGCCGATTTAAAAATTACTTGATCACAACACATTAATAAAAAAAGATTTTAATGAACATCAAAATGAACGGTACTGTGTACTAAGTCTTAAATATGCCCGTGTACGAAAATCAAAACTTCAAGAACTATGGAGGTAAAATAAAAAATGAATTTGCCTCCAAACATTTTTTATCAGCAGCTGGTTTTTCATTACATTGATAACCTTGTGGTGCACGTAACAAGTATACCATTGTTATTGGTATTTACTATTTTAACATTTACAGTAGGCGAACTACAAAATTATTTTATTTATTGAAATATTTTTATATTTTAGAAAAGAAAAAAATTCAATATGTTGTCTCTCAATGCTATACAAACATTAAGGCGATTTTCGACTTCGGTTGTTAGAAGAGGCCATGGATACGAAGGTCCTGGAAAAGTAAGTTCTTTCGATGAAACGTGTTTTTGTGTCATTAGATCAATTATTAAGAATAATATGAATATCAAAAAAAATATTTACCCAATTTATGTAAATATAAATTATTTTATACGCAATTGTTCTTTATACTTCTATGAACTTATATATACAATAATTTAAGTAAAACTTGAATTTTTTGTGAGTAATTTGTTTTATAAAATATGATGTAGAAGTATTTATTATTCTTTATTAGTAATAGTTCATAATCTCACTATGATATGTCATGTTAACTTAAAAAATTTAATTTTAAGATTATTAAATTTGAAGATTCTAGCAACCTTCCCTTAATACATTTCACTATGGTATGTTGTAATTTTAGTGTTTAAATATTATATTTACATTTATATAAACTAATACATCATCTAGAATATAATTTTTATTATAAAGAACATGTGTAACTCAAAGTTAATATTTAACTTCTAGGATGTTATAAATGTTATTAATAGACTAGGTGTGAAAAATACGTAACTGTTTCTTTTATTATTGATTCTTTAGCTGTTTCAATCAATAAAATTAATTATTATGTAATATTCTGATCAGAGTTTGGCAAGCATACTGTGAATATCTTGGTATGACCCTTTATTTACGGGTAGGTCTTATAGGAAATTTTGATTAGGTAACAGCTTATTAGCTATTAAAAATTGGTCAATTTGGTTAAAAAAAAATGTTCAACTTACTCATTTTAACTCTAAGATAGGTAAAAGTAGCCATATTAATAAGAAATAACAGCAGGTCTTTAGTCTCAATTTCTGTTGCATCAAATTGCCATTACATTATATAAAATTTGTATAATCAAAAAAATTAAACTCTATATATATATATATATTTTCCGTGTGTGCGCTTTTATGGTGGCGAAAAAGCACCATGTTCCCAGTGCAGAAGGCAACGGGAAACCACTGCACTTAAATTTCCCCAGGACATACCAATCCAATTGGTATTAACCAACCAAACGGTTGTAAAAAAAAAAAAATCTATTTTCCCTAATTAGTCTATGTAACTATTTTTTATTTAGTTTTTTATTTTTTATATACTGAACTTAACCAAAATATCAATATTTCAAGATTAATCATTATATAAAAAATAAACTAAATCACATATAATATTCTCTGATATTGAAATTTAAATATTACATAATTTAAAAAAATTAACTTGTTTTTTTTATGTTCTTAAAAAAAACTTGGAATTTTTTTAATTTCAAAATTACTAGATTAATAGTTAATATTAGAAATTTCATTGCTAATTACTGAAATAATCTAAAGTACATAGTGAAAACATGATAAATTAAATGGTAGCTTATGTTTTACTATCATATTAAATATTCGTTTTCTTTTAGAATTTGCCATTTGATGTCTACAGCAAGTACAAATTTACTCTGTATTATGCACTATTCTTTAGTTCTGGTTTTGGTCTACCATTCTGGATGGTGAGATACGTTCGCAAAAGGAGCGGTTAATTAATATGTCAAATACTTAATCAATTGGTAAATAATGTTATATAAATTAGACTTACAATCATTCCAAAATATATATTCATTATTTAAGTTAATCGCTGTTCCAACTTTGTAGAAATTAAAAAATTAAAAAATATTTTTATAAACTAATGTAGAAAATAAAGTTGATAATTTACTTTATAGAAGTGATTTTAGTTGTTTTTATTATTTAGTTAAAATTAGTAAATTTTTGGAGAAATTAAAAAAACTAAACATTTTGAAAATTTTGAAACTCAAAAAAATAAGTTAAGCTAATCAGAGATGGTCATTGTTAGTCAAGTCCAATTTTTATATATTTATTTATGTCTAAAATTCTAATGTTTAACATTCTTTATTAAAAGACTTTTTTGTCAGAAAGGATGTAAATATCTTCATATTTCAGCACAGCAGTCCAACCCTGGTAACCACATAGTTTGTTATGTTATAACCTTATATTATTAATTAAACTATGTAGATCTCTTTATGCCCCTTTCAAAAATCAATAATTGATCATTATAACAATTTTTATAGCATTAAAAAATATCATAAAATAAATTTAATTTAATAAATTCAACCCCAAAAATATTTATTTTAGACATTTTAGGCTCTGAATCAATTCTGTTATAATTAGTTGTATAATATAAAAATTTTCTGTCACTCTTAAAATTAACAAAATATTTGCTACTGGTAGCAGTGTGTACTAAAGCTATACCCATACACAGCATATTAGTGACAAATTAAAACTTTACAGCTTCAATTTGTTAAGAAATATATTCTTTTAACACTAGACATAATAAGTAAAATATATTTTAAACAGTACTATCAATGATGCTACCTACCGTGGTTGTATTTTGCATTACTTTACTTAATTAGAAGCTTAGAGTTTAAATAATGTATAAAATTCTTTAATTCTTAATTTACTATTTTTCAATAACAATAATTAATCATATACAATAAAGATAACAAAAATATCACAGGTAAAAACTGAGTTTCATTATAAGAACCATTATTCACTGACCATGGTCCTAAATCATTAATATCAACACACTGAGCCTTTTTAATCTGCCTTTCTTGACCAAAACTATTTCTTGCAAGTAAACATATGTTAGATGATTTCTAAAATGAAATATGAAACAATTGTTATTTTTAATTGGACAAAAATAACCAAAATATTATTAAATACTTTTATAAAAATAGGACGAATAGTTTGTGATCTCAAATTATATGGAACATATTTAGAAAAACTTCTTTCTCCTGTTTTACTACTACCACTAAAAATAATGAAGTCAGCAATGTCCTCTTTGTTTTGTAATACTAACCAATCTATCTTCAAATTGGAACTACCAATTCTTAAAAAAAATTTAAATAGTTACCTATTTGATCACCTTAAAAATACCTTAACAAAATATTTACTTTTTCAGTCCTCTGATTTTTATATCAGGAGTACTAGTAAATGTACCATCATCATTATCAATAGGTACATCACAGACTAAATCATTTTCATTCAAATTTCTTACGTATGATAATTCTGATGACAACAACTTAGAACATGTTATATTAGACCAATAAGGGTCAACTGTAAGTTTGGAGTTCAACAAACGCTTAATAGGAATTAGAGTACAGTCACATTCTAATGGATTACCTTTATAAGTTAAAACACATAAAAGTAAATTTATTAAATAATAACTAAAAATATTTTATTAGCAAATATTACACCTTTTAAATTAAAAAAGCATGACGTTTCCATTTTATATTGATATAAAAATTTATTATGTATTTTACTTTGGTCAAAAATAGTAAGTATTTTAAAAATAAATGCCAATAGAGAGTTTAAGAATCTAGTTAAATTTAGATATTTACCATTGAATGAAATATTTACTCCTCTTCCTACTTCTTTAGCTATAGTTGGTGGTAAACTATTGAATAAATTATTATCTACTTCAAATTGAACCAGTTTTGGTACAGTATTCAATATCTCTTTGGGTAATTTTTTTAGTTTATTATTAGATAGAAACAAGATTGTCAAATTTGTTGGCATATTTCCTAGATTGTTCATTACTTTCAAATTGTTAAAAGACAAATCAAGTAATTTTAATGATGTCAAATTTCCCAGTACTCCTAAAAACAAAACAGAATTAATTTCTTTTTAAAAAAAGAGTTGATTAACACCATACACAAATAAACTTGAAAATAAATGTTTACCTGGTCTAATTTCATCTATTGAATTATGACTTAAATTCAAAAATGTTACTTTATCAGTACCTATTAATATTTCTTTTGTAATGACTGGTACTTCATTATAACTTATATCAATTGTCCGCAAAGTACTTGGTGTATACATATGACTGGGAAAAGATTTCTTTGTGAAGAATGAAAATTGATTATGACTAATATTAAACTAAAATAAATAAAAAGTTTATATTAATGCTTACTTAATTTTTAGAGTGTATAGTAAACATACAAGTTATAAAACAATAATTTAATTATACATCAAAAACACTTAAAGAAAGTATAATAGAATATAAGTATTCATAATGTTTTATTTTAGATATTTATTTTCTCATAATTAGGACAATCAAAGACAACAAAATTAAAAATAGATTAAGCCAAAAATTTCTAAATAAAATTATCACAAGTGTGTTATTTCAATTTTTTAGACGGGTCTAATAATTATTCAATTTAAAAAGAGCTCATGTTATTTACAAACGAATATTTCTTCTCTCCACATAAATCTGTTAATTTTTCCTTTATAATTTATAAAGTAATAAAAGAATTACTTACGTGCTTAAGTGAAAAACAATCTTCTAAGACACTGTTTGTCTTATTGTCCAATGAACTTATCTGATTATATGACAAATCCAAAGTATTCAGGGATACTAAGCCTAAACCATATTATTCTAATCAATCATTGAAACATTTTGACAAAAAACTAACTATTAAATCTAACAAAATTTTAACCTTTGAAAACTCCATTGGGAATATCAGTCAAACTATTATAAGAAAGATTTAAAAGCTGTAATTGCAATAACCCATTAAAGGCTTCTGGTACCATATGAGTTACATTATTTAATGACAAATCCAAAAAAAAAACTACAGGTAATACTCCAAAGGCATTCATTCCAAGCTGTGTTATAATATTACCCTAGAAAATTGTATAAATAACCAGGTTATTATAATTTGATTTGTTCAAAACCTGATTATTTATATAAGCACTTACTTTCATTGATAGATGCCGGGTAGAAACCAAGGGGGCCAAAGCAGCACTAGGTGGTGTAGTGATACTATTATAATCAAGTATCAAACTCTGTAGAGACAATAATTTAGAAAAAGTGTCTTCAGTTAAACTATCTGCTAAAGAGTTGAAACTCAAATCGAGTGTTAGTAATGCATTCATTGGTGGCCATGCAACGTCTGGTGCAATTCTTGAGATTTTATTGTGGCTCACAATCAAACTGGATAGTGATATTGGAATAGTAGGAATTTGGGTAATATTATTGTATTGCAAATCCAAGTAACTTAACGAAGACAACTTTATAAATGTTGCAGCATTAATTTTTTTTAGACTATTCCAACCTAATAACAATTCCAACAAAGTAGGTAGGGTTCCAAAGGTACCAGATTTTAAATCTACTAAAGAATTATGACTCAAGTTAATATAACGCAGACTGACTAGAGGCTGAAAAACAGTTGGACTAATAGATTTAATATAATTGTGACTAAAGTCTAATGTATGCAATTCGTAAAGCTTGGGAAAAGTTCCCTTGGGGATTACAGTTATGTTATTATGTGTAACATTTAAAACTTTTATTCCGGCCATATTTCCAACAGGTACCTACGTAAAAAAAATATTATTAATGTTATAATTTTTATTTTCAACCATTAAATATACATTCAAAATAACTAATTAATAAAAAAGAATTACTTGGGATAAGTCAGTTAACTGATTGTAAGACAATTGCCATATGGTTGCATAAGTAATGTTATCAAATGCTGTTTTGGAGATTTCACTTATAGAATTGTATGACATGTCAAGAACCGTAATATTTGCACAATTTTCAAAAGCTCCACTTTCAATTAGTGTAATATTATTTTTTGATAGATTTATATGAACTAAGTATAAATTTTTGAAAGACAACTTTTCTATCTTAGTTATTTGATTTTCTGATACATCGATAATCTAGTTGTGACAGAAATTATTTAATTGAGTAATTATTTTATATAAATAGATTTTAAACAAACCTAGACTTACTTCAACGTAGTTTTGTCCGGCGAACATCTGATAGTCAATAACACTTAAGCGATTTCTAGCCAAATTAATTGTACCAATCCTTGTCAAAGATGCAAATGTACCTCTTTCAACTTGAACAATCTCATTATCATGAAGGAATAGTCTTCGAAGAAAACGCAATCCTCTGAACAATTCTGAATCCAATTTTGTAAGTTTGTTGTGGCTTAAATTCATTGATCGTAATAATGTATTTCTAGCAAAAGTTCCTCTAAAAGTCAGTAAAAAATGTATAATTTAATCATCTTCAGAAAAAACCATTAAAAATTCGAATAAAAATTATCAAAAACAGCGAACCTAGTAACAGTCGGTAAAGAATTATTTGACAAGTTTATGGTCACCATTTTAGTTAAATCTCCAAAATATGATGAATCTATCTTGTTGATATTATTATTTGAGAGATCCAATGTATCCAAATCTCTGAGCCCTTTAAACTGATTTTTTTGTAAAATTTCTAATTGATTACCATGAAGGTCAAGATGTTTTAGTTTTTTACACGAAAAAAATGTATCTGGAGAAAAAGACGAAAGTTTTCCATTTGCAATATGTAATTTTTCCAAACGAGATGATAATTGACTAGAAGCAAACATATTTGGAGACAAATGAAAAATCGCATGCTTGTCTAAATTTAAAACTTTCAAATTTCCCAAAATCTAAAAAATATGAAATAAATTTAATAGTTTTATATGTATTATGTGTTAGATATATTTTCAACAAAATTTTTTATGAAAATTACAATAAAATTAAGAGCAGTTGGGTTAAAAAATGGAGCAATTACTTTTTGGTTCAGATAAAAATTTCTATTTGATATTTAAATCAAAGTGAATTTCTATAAATTACATACCAAAATAATAGAAGTATACTTTTTTCGAGGGTTGGCTCTTTTATCTCCATTCCAAAATTTTATTCAGTTTTAGTATAACATATTATAATGGGATACATTTTTTGTTAAATGTGTATACATTTTAATTTCTGGTTCTTTTCTGAGTACACAATTTTTTTTTTAAATTCACCAACACGAATTCATAATTTTAAGTTATTATACTTACTTTAAACGGACCAGAAGGAAATTCTGATAATTTAGAATTTATTATATGAAGTTCAATTAGAGTTTGATTGACACCAATGAACAAATCATCATCTAATATTATTATGGGTGTATCTTGTATAAATATCCTATTAATGACAGTTGAATAAAACAAATCCCCATATAAACGACCTAAAAACATACATTTATTAAAAATCTACAATTTCATATCTAATTAATATTAATATTATATATTATTATTGCTTAAATAATATTTCCTATTGATTATAATCATTATTATAAATAATTATTTGATATAGTTACTTAGTTTTCATTGACATAAGAGTGGGAGTAAAAAAAAAAAATCATCAGCCATTGACAGTTTTTTTCAGATTATTAAAAATGTATTAACCGTTTTAAAATTATAATTTACTCAATGTATTTCCTACATAGCTAGTCATTCTATAGTAAAATGTTTTGCTAGAACTTAGATTTTATTAAATTGTTTCACCTGCTTATCTTTAGTACAACATGTTGTGTTATTAAAATAAATCATATTTTAGAATAATCACCAATATTGCATGAAGAAATTGTCAAATTATCTATTTGAATGTCATTTTTTAAAGACGGAACATTCGATAGTCCAACAGATAATGATGCTAAGTTGCTATTTTCACAATGCAATGCCAAGCCATTATCTGACTCCGCCACACATCGACAAGGATACAAAGATTGTTCTATGATGCTTCCTTTTTTAGGACATCTATACTTAGGTCCTGGTTCTTCATAACCGCCATTGACACGACACATTAAAATAGTAATAATAATCATTAATAAAACTGCCGCCATTACTAAAAAAAATTTTTTTAATTTAAATTATGAATCAATAGAGGTCTATAACATGAATAGATTATAAGTATTATTAAATTACCAATTCTCAAACTCGGTGACTTTAACGCTCAGACAATGAAATTTAATTAAATTTATTTCTTAATTAAAGAAAAAATTTTGAATAACCAGTTTAATTTAATCATTACGTAACAAAATGAATTAAATCAAAACTTATAGTTTATATTTTTTACATACTTGTAGTTTAAACCAATTTAATAAGTTAAAAAAATAATCGTTATATTTTTGCTGTATCCGTTTTTAATTTTAAATAGAAAGTTCACATTTTTATTATTACAATTTTGTACAGACAACTCGGTCACAAACACTCACACAGTGATCCACTGTATTATATTTACTAAAGAAAGAAGTTAAGACATGAACCATGAATGTTCTTCTGCACCTTATCTTAGGAAGGGGTATTTTTCTTAAGAAGGAGAAATCAATTGTATTGGTGCATTGCCTCTACATATCTTCGTGTAGTTTCCTTTCACTTCTCAGTAATACTTTACTGTAACTATGAATACAATCGTCATAAATGTTTAATTAATTATTAATTATAAAACAAGTGAATTGTTATTGTATTGGTAAATGTATTTAAGTAACAATTAACATTTTAAGTTATCAAAATTATAACTTTTTATAATAATATAAACGATTATGAATTCAGCTGTATATACTGCAACTGACTATTGGATAAGCATATCGTAAAAATAGCATCTTGACATATTAATTTTTATAAAACTAAAATTTTTATGAAGTGAAGTATTAGTTATTTTATTATATAGCAATTTAACAATTTTTGAAAGTCGTATGTCTAATGAGACTGTTAAAAAGCGTGACACTAATTTTTGCATGTTACATTTTTACACAGAGTTTTACTCCAGTATTTTTAACTTCAAGTGTAGCTGAGAAACTATTGATATTTTCTCGACATTGTTCAACGGTACGTTAGGAGATCACAGAATGTATCGAAATAATACTACCAGAGCCATAATTTTAAAAAAAATCCCAGTTGCAGTAATAAAAAGAAATGTCCCAAAAATGTTATAATTGCCACAAAACGGTTTATGTTGAAATTTTAAATTAATACTTTATATTGAATAAACTTATAAATTAAAAAAAAAATTATTTAAGAAAAGGGTCTTATGATTTTTATCCATAATTCTTTCGATGAAGATTTATATTTATTCAAATACCGTATACCATTTCACTTTATACATATCTAATTATAGTAGAGATTATGCTCTCTCTAATTTTAAATAATGTTTAATAATATTATCAGATTTCATCTAAGAGTCATTCCATGTGAAATCACCTAATGTGTGTGCTGGTATAGTTCAGAAATTTATGAAATTTATATCATAGACTTCTTAAAGGTCATTGACAACAAAAATAATATATTTTTTTTTTTATTATTTTTTATCATTTATCATAATGTTCTAGAGCCTATAATTTCACATCCAAATAAGCTATCACTGTGGAACTAGCACTGTTTTACTCATATTAAATAGTACTTCAATTTCATTCTTAAGTTTATAAATTTTGAATTTTTTTGAACATCAAAATTTTTATTTAAATTTTTTAAATTTTGCAGTATTTTAATAGCAAATTTTGAAGGTCAAAATATTTTTTAATTAAAATTTTTTTTTTCTTTTCAGAAACTTTTAGTAATGTTCTTTTAACCCATATCATATTTGAATCGATTTATAATTTTTTTTGTATCGTTTTACACAAATCATATCTAGTTGAAGACATTACTCTCAAAAATAAAAAAATTTTCCTTCGTTCCCCGTAAATGGTGAAAATCCTCCCAAAAATAACATTTTAGGTGAATTTTGAAATTTTTTCTAAAAATTACCATTACTCATTGAAAAATGAATAAATCAAAATAATTTTTTATATTTTTATTTTTTATATTGAAACCTTAGATAATTCCCTATTATTTAATAACATTTTTTTTGAAAATCTAACACTTTACCTGCTCACAGAAGGGTATTCAAAGTAGTAACTTTTTCACAAAACTCAACATTTTCAACTTAATTTTTGAAATGATCCGGAAATATTGTGTTCTTTAAACATATGTCAAATTAAAGCTTATAAAACGTCCCAACGACTTATTTCCTACGTGCAAACAGCTGCCGTAGTTTAAAAAAATGCTATTTTTGTGTTAAAATTTTCGATTATCTATTTTCAACTTTAAATTGCTATAATTTTTTGAAAAATGTATGGATCAACACAAATTTTTGTTTCTAAATATATTACATATATCCCTTTCATCCGACATACTTTTTTTTTAAATCGGGCAATTTCCTCTTATACACACCCAAAGAAAAACCTCAATCAATTTTGATAGAGAAATTTTATCAAGGGTTTATGATAATGTTTTATTAATACGAACAAAATAATTATTCTTATGAATAATTATTGTTCAAGATAAGAAAAAAAATCATCATATTGATAAATATATCATAGATTCAATAGTAATGATATATTTATCAAATTGAATAATGAATTTATTATATAGATCGAGGTTTTTCTCTGGGTGCAGGGGGCGTTCAAAACTTGAAATATATATATAAAAAGTAGAACTTATTCAACTTAACTTTTGAAAATGTTACAAAAATATTGCGTCCTTTAAACACATGTTAAATTAAAGCTTACATTATGTACTATAAGATAAAAAAAAAAAAAAATTCAGACGACCTATATACAATGTGCAAATGGCCGTTAAACTGAAGAAAAAATGTAATTTTCGTGTAAAAAATCAATGTTCTTTTGGTACATAAAACTTCCATAACTTATTGAATAATAAACGAACCAATATATATTTTTAGCTTCAATGCGAAAATAAGAAGTTATTAGTTTTACTATGATATTTTTTCAATTTTTTTACTTAAAACTGCCATAACTTTTTCAAAAATGAACAAATCAATATAATTTTTTTTTATAGCCTTTTTTTATGCCTTAGTTATTTACCTATCATTTAGTATATTGTTTTTATAAATTTGACCCTTTACCTACCCACAAAGGTGATGCAAAATGACAACTTTTTCACAAAAAATTAACTTTAACACTTAAATATATATAATATATATATATATATATCTTAAATTAAAGCTAATGTAATATTCTTTATTATGGAAAAAAAAAATTTGGACTTTATTTTATCTTCACGGTGAAAATGGCTACCAAATGTTATTTTTGAATGAAAATTCTCTATTTTATATATTTAACTTTAACATATATAACATTTTGAAAAATGTATGTATCAATACAATTTTTTCATAAGTAGTATTTACATACATCTTTCATTCGACATACTTTTTTTGTAAATCAGACCATTTTCCTTAATATAGGGGGGGGGTCAAAACTAAAAAAATTATATAGAAAGTAGAACTTTTTCAACTTAACTTTTTAAAGTGAAATCCCGGAAATTCTGACACTTTTATATGTATCTTAAATTAAAGCTTTTGTAATATACTTTATTATAAAAAAAAAAATTTCAGACTTTATTTTGTCTTCACAGTAAAAACAAACATCAAAGTTAATAAAAAAAAATACGATTTTTGTAAACAAATTATTTTTTATATTTTTAATTTTATGTTATAATTTTTTGAAAAGTGTATGGATCAATTTAATATTTTATGATAAATACTATTTATTAACCTCTTTTATTCGAAATACATTTTTTTTAAATAAAACCATTTCCCTTTTTATATTTATTTATTATATATATATATTACACTAATAAATTTATAAACTTGTAATCAGGATACAAATAAGGAAATAGGAAATCATGTAGCTTTTGGAATAATCCACCAATTTTTTTAAATTAAACACTATCTACAGAATTGCATCGAAGCGTCTTTTATGATATTATTATTATTATGATATTATTATACTTGACCCAACTATGCCTTGTCACTACTGTGCCACGACCTCCCCCTGTGCTGGTTTTTTTATATTAAAACCTTATGCATTTCCCTTTTATTTTATAAATTTTTTTTAAAAATCTGACCCTTTACCTGCTCACTTTTCAACTTAAGTTTTAAAAATGTTCCAGAACACTGCATTCTTAAAACATAAGTCAAATTAAAGCTTAAGTTACGTACTACAAATTTAAAAAAAAAATTGTCCCGACGACCTGTCTTGTTTATGCAAATGACTGCCGTAGTAAAAAATCATGCTATTTTTGTGTTCAAAAATTTTATTTTGTTTATTTTAAAATACCTTATAAGCAGTGGTGTAGTCCTAAAAATGTTTATGGGTATACGCCTGTATAATGAATAGAAAATAACGTGGGGGGCTCTGCCCCCCACACCCCCCATTGCACTTTATATTTTCTACATACAATATTTCACATTATCAACAGTGATATAGTCGTAATTTGATCAATAGATAAGTTAAAAACCTAAATGAGGAAACGTGGGGAATTTCACCCCCACACTACTTTTCAAAGGCCTTAATTATAACATAGTTTTGGGGGACGGAATACAAATATTGTGATGTTTTAACTGTACATGTATTTTCTAATTATTACATAATGCAACTAAAACTCCTAACCCTCCCATTTTTACTGACACTTCTAAGTTCTTACATAAATTAAATCTCATAGTCATACAATCGATAAGTATATTATTAGATACTGTTATATTTTTTATAAATAAACAATAAACTTTATGCAGTAATAAAATAATCTTACAATCATTGTTTTCAAATCGTTAAAACATAAATGAAATAAACGTGAATAGGTACGTATATGTTAGTACTATCTTAATTCATTATAGGTAATATATTAAATACTAGATTGGTTGGTAAACGGTTTATTACGGAAAAATACAAATTACCAATTTCAACAGCTATAGGTTAACCCAATAACTTTCAGTTTCAACTTAGTATGTGCTATATCGTTAATTTCTGATCGATGTTTTAAATTTTGTCAAATGTCAATAAAATTGTCGTGAAATGATAAACATTATCCTATTTATTTTATTGATATTTATTTATACACTTTGACAGTGTTTTGTTTTACATTTATATTCTATTTTTAAAATGATAATAGTCTCGAGCCATATTTGTGTGTTTATAACTTCAGATATATGTTTATATGTGGTATGACTGTAGAGATTAAACAAACTGATAAGAATTATTCAAAATTTGTGTTTTATGACAAACGTACCTATATTCGATACCCACGTATTACTTTTTATTTTATTCTTTAGTCTATACTCTTTAACTATTTTATAAATACGTAAATGCACTAATAAGAAAACTAACAGTGGGTATACCCTCCATGACACCTCTGCTTATAAGGGTTTGCCATAGTAATGAGTCTACCAATAAATATAAAATTTACATGAATCTAACTTACATTCAAAATAAATTTATACTTATTTTGATTATTTTGCATCTTCAAAGCAAAAAAAAGTTTTTTTGAATTTTTGAAAACTTGAAAATTTGTATAAAAAGTAGAACTTTTTCAACTTAACATTTGAAAATCTGCGTCTTTTAAATATATTTTAAAATAAAGCTTATTTTATGCACTAGAAGTTAAAGAAAAAAAATTCTACCGGTGTACTATTTTCTATGTGCTAATGCCAGTCGAAGTAGACAAAAAATAGGAGTTAATTTTATTTTTTTATAAATCCACCAATTACTTAGAATTAAACACTACAGATTTGCATCGAAGCATTTCATATAACAATGATTTTAATTACCGTCAAATATCATCTATACTTGTCTAAATTATGCTACGACCATACTGTGCCACGACTCCACTATGCTACTACGAGAGCAAATCTACTAAAGCAATAGAATAATATTTATAAGTTTATAAGTGAAGTAGCAGTAAAAGTATAATAGGCATTCTATAATAATAAAAAAATTGTTTTAAAAGAATAAAGGAGAAGGAATTAAAAAAATGATTAATAAAAATAATAATAAATAAACATATCTATTATACAATACATATTAATTTATACTCCTATTCAATAATTTTTATTAAATACATAAAATAACAAAAAAATAAATTCTTCTTCTTTTTCCTCGCCTGAATCTCAATTACTTATCCTACCTATTAGGCCACTCTTATCCTAAACATCCACTTGACATGATCTCCCAAAGGTTAGAGCTGATCTCCATAGCTCTAGCCTTTGATTACTTTCTTACCTTGTTTCTCCTATTAACACTATATCGTCAGCGAGCAACATCCACCACGGCAACTCACCTTGTATTTCTCTAGTAATTGCATCCATTACTTAAGATAATAAGAAGGGGCTTAAAGTAGAACCTTGATACATTCCTACTCTTACCCAAAAACCTTCTGTTACTTCTTCTACACTTTTTACCCTAGTACAACTGCCATCATACATATCCTCTATTACGTAATGCAGTGGCGTATATTACTAAGTTTAATATTCCAGAATTGCTTAATATGCATTATAATAGAAAAACAATATCTTATACTTCTTTTTAATACAGTAATATTTTAATTTTTTAATTTCGGCTATTAAAAAAACATTTTAATTATTTGAACTCCATTATTATTACGTTAAGTGTGATTTTTAAAAATAAATATAACTTGAGCTTCTAAATATTATTTAGTAATTATAATATTATTAAAATTTTATTATTGTATACAAAAGTAACAATACTTAGTATTATTTTAGTCAATCATGTTTAACAATTTATGTAAACCAAAAATGTTCAGTATTTTCAAATAAAAGTTTAAAAATATATACTAGTTACAATATTGCTAAGTAACATGAGGTTCAAAACATTTTTATAAAAAAAATATCTTATAGAAAAATATTAATTTAAAAATTAATTTGAGTGATGTCATTATTAAAATGCTACCATCAGATAGTTTGGTATGTTGTTTAGACCCAAGTAGGTGCAATTTATATTATAATTCATTTCAAACACTCAGACATTTCTGGATATATTATAACTGGATAATAGCTACTATTTTATTATTATTGACAATATGGAAATGTTTACCAAAATGTAGACTAAACAATGAGGTACTTAAAAAATGTATTACTAGCATATTAATTGAATAACTACTAAATTAAGTATGTTAAAAGTTTTTTAAATTGTATTACACAGTGGTGCGACCCGAGGAGAGAGATAAAATGATATTCAATTTTAAGTTTTTTAACTGTACATTACATCTTTTAGCGATATAACTGAAAAACAATTTTGAATTATCCTTTTTTAAAATTTTAAAGAGTAGTGATGCAGAAAATAATTTTTTTGATTAACAAAAGAATTGTCGTCAAATAATTATAACTAATTATACGTCTTCTTTTTTTTTTTTTATATATATATATATATAAAATAATAAAATTTACAATCTGTACATAAGAAAAGATACAATAAGCAAATAGGTGAACAATAGAATATAACATATTTGACTTGAAAACAGGAAAAAGGGAAGTAATCCAGTAATGGGACCCTTTTGACTTAAATTGGTTATTTAGCCATCACAATATTAATTTAAAAGGTCACGGCACCAACGTCTTTTTAGACGGCGAGGAGGGTTGTCCGGAATTGTAACTGTATGTTGGTTAGCAATTAATGGATTTGGATGTAAAAGTAATTTAGAGTGAAACTTTTTTTAGTATAATTTAACTAAAATATCGACTGGTTCAATGTTTAAATCTTTATGTAGGGTAAGATTGGAGACATACCAAGGAGTGGACGTGATTGTACGAAGGGAAATTGCTTGGAAGGCTTCAATTGTTTTAAGCTGTGATGTTTTGGCACAACCCCATATTTGGGCTCCGTAAGACCAAATTGATCTTAACCATTGACTTATAGATGATTATTTTGTTATGTACAGGAAGTTTTGATTTTAATACAGGACGTAGTAAGTGGGATCTAATGTTTAATAGCTTTCTTTTGGATTTGAGATGAGGACCCCTCATTTCAAGGGTAATACCAAGATATTTGATTTGAGTCGAAGAAGGGATAGGAACTCCTTGGAAGGAGAGAATAGGCATTTTTTTTTTTATTGAGAGTGAAAGGAACATTTACTGATTTGTCTGCATTGATTTTAATTTTCCAATTTGTGCACCACTTATCTATATAGTCGAGGTGGTGTTGAAGAGCATTATAAGCTGCGATTGGGTCTTCGTTAGAAGATAAAATGGCTGTATCATCAGCGTAGGTAGCCAAGGAGGTGTTTTGAGTTTGGGGGATGTCTGAAGTGAAAATATTGTATAAATCGGGGGAGAGGTCACTACCTTGTGGAACTCCTGCTAGGATGGGAAAAATAGAGGAATGAGAATTACCATAACGAACTTTAAAGGTTCTGTTTTCTAGATACGAGCGAATAAGAAGGTATAGGGGAGCAGGAAGGAATGATTTAATTTTATAGAGTAAGCCAGAATGCCAAACCCTACCAAAGGCCTGAGCCACATCGAGAAAGACTCCCGGACAATATTCTTTATTTTCAAAGGATGATGAGATTATATCGACTAGCCTGTGTATTTGTTGTATAGTGGAATTATTTGAACGGAACCCGAATTGAGCGTTGGGTATTACTTTATGTGATTCTAAGATTGGTCTTAATTTTTTCAAAATGATTTTCTCGAATAGCTTACCAAGCATTGGAAGCAGACTAATTGATCTATGTGAGGTTGCTATACTGGGGGGTTTGCCCGGTTTGAGAAATACGCCTCCTATAAAAAATTTTTAGTTGCACCATAGTCCTTATATGTATTCAGAATCTATTTAGTGTTAATTTTACAAACGTATTTAACTAACACATTAAATAAAAAAAGACTAGAAGATAACAACTTTTAACACATCAGTTGACAAGTAATTACCATTTTAAAGTATAGAATGTTTGTTAGGTTTGTTGCGTTATTACATTACGTGTTACATAACCAAAAACATTTGCATTGGTCTTATGGAACGTTTAAACATTTTTACCGACTTAACATTTTTTGAATTAGATAATTTTTAATTTTAGTTAAATGTGTATGTTATCATTACAAAAAATAAAATTAAGATCCTCATAAGGTACAAGGGATGAATTAAAATAGCAATTTTAAATAAACTCAATAAATAGAGAAATATACGAAAATGAAAATTACAAAAAAAAATTTCCTTAACATAATTAATTATTATTCTAATTTAAATCGAAAAGCTAATAATAAAAGAATTACCTGTATATCGTATTATTTTGGTAGTATTTCATAATAAAATATTATTTTTTTAAATTGTACACAACTTCTAAATCTATATTGAACATAATTTATATTTTAAATTAAAACTGTTTAAATTTTATATACGAGTAATAAATATTTATTTAATAGTAAAATATTTAATTCATGATATTTTTTTATTTAATTTTTTTTTTTTTTTTTTTTNGTTTATGAATATTTAACAAATCCGATTTATCATAAATTATAAAAACCCTAGCTTCTTCATTTTTTTTTATGAAAATTTTTGAGTCCTTGAACCATACAAATTTATAATCATTCTCTTTTGCAAAATTTCTGGTATTATAAAATAGTTCACTGTTGTACTTAGTAAGATAATTATTAATGTAAATACCTGTTTCTCCCCAATTTTTATTTACAGAGCTAGCATTCATTTTTATTTTCTTCGAAGCCTCCATAATTTTCTTTTTTTGATCCAAGGAAGATATTTCAGCAACTATTTTCGAAGATTTGTTTTGAAATTTCGAAATTATACGATATGCTTTGTTTACTGTAACTTTTTGATCCAACTTCTCAGCAATACTCTCAACTATTTTTATACAATTTTCTTTTTTAACTTCAGGAATACCTATTATTTCAATATAGTTTGAAATCGAATTTTGTTCTAACATATTTACACGTTTTGACAAGGCAGACAATTCATTATTTAAAACCTGGTTTTTTTCTTTAAGTAGATTATTTTCATTTTTCAGTTCTTTTATAGTTTTCAGTACTTCTTTTAATTGCTTGCCAAATTCGTCAAATTGGCTACTGAGAAAATTTACAGATCGTGTAAGCGTAGTTAACGAGTCATTCGATTCAATTTTATTGTTTACGTTTTTATCTTTTGAGATTACAACTGTATTAGTTTTACGCGAAGTTATGGGATCATTTGATTCAAATATATTGTTTACGTTTTTATCTTTTGAAAATTCGACTGTATTTGTTTTACAATTTGAGCTTTATAAAATTGTTATAGTATTCTAAATTTTTTTTAAACAAATCCAGAATTAAAATAACAAAAAAATGTTTGAGAACATTTAAATTACTATTTAGTAGAATTTGTATTAATACTTTTCAATTTTGCAAGCTATAATTTTTTTGGACTTCACAATTATTATAATTAAGATCAAGAAAATCAACACATTTTAATACTCAATTATTTTAGTTTAAACACCATAGATTCAATTATGATAGAATGTTTGGGGGTGCTAATTGTATTTTTTCGTCGTCCTAAAAATTACAATACACTATATATTCTTTATATAATTGTCAACATTTTTGATAAGTCTAACTTGTCAAGAAGGAAGAAGCTTAGTTGCGCCTATAGTCTTGTCTAAATAAAATGTACGACGATTAATTAATTAAAATAAATGTTAAATTATATTTTCTAAACTTTACTATTGAGATAAAATTGAAAATGTCAAAATATCTATTGTAAAATATTAACCTAACTGTTTTTTATGATATAGGAAACTCTCAAGTATTAAAATAATTAAATTTAGGAATGTTTCAGAGAAAGGTGTGTTTACCAAACAAGTCATATAACTAAAATGTTTTGCTGGTTTTTAAAGAAAATTAAAAAAATTTTCTCAGATGAAGAAAAAAAAAACCTAAATCTTTGTCCGTCTAATCGACCTATAAAACCATTAGATTATTGTGAATGTGCTCAAGTAAATACAATAAGTTAAATAAATTAGAAAATACTACAAACATCTCTTATATTTTAGGATTAATAACACTGTTATTTTGTTGAAAACAGGCATAATTCTATGCGTTCAAATGACATCAATTTTTTGTAGTATCAACAGAGTGCGTTTAGGAAAGGAGGGCTGGGTGCGATTTATACTGTTGGTACTAAAATATGAAGTATTATAAATTTTAATTTTTTTTTTGCTTATTGAAATAAGAAAACAATTTTGATAAGCAAAATAAAAAGGTCATTGGGTGACAATTCTAAATGTGAGCCAGAAGTCAGCGTTAACAAATTTATTCTTTGTAGATTATTTCACTACATAATGATACAGTTTCTCTTATTTAAATTTAATATAAAATTGTTTTATAAAAACTGTATTAGTTAAGTCCACTTTTGTTACAAAAGTTACGCCTTTTATCATAGAGTATACTTATAAATGATTTCAAAAATAAAATTTATTAGTGCGTATTTAACATACATCTACTTAATTACTAAAATTTAAAGGAAATAATATTGATTTGATATACAAAATGTATTGCAAATATTGTTTTAGATATCATACTTCCTTCACTTGTTATTTAAGTATACGATTAATTTTAACTGAAATATTATGATTTGTTTAATTTAAGTTATTTGTATCATTTTAACCTCTATTTTTTATCCACTTAATGCCTTTTTTACATATCTATTATATTTTATTATGTTTATCATTATTGAATGTATTAATATTGTTACTGTACTTGATCCCACATGGGTGTTTACCCAATAAAAAAATATAACATTTATATACATTAATATACGAGGATATTATAATGGAGGGAGAGTGAATGGACTTATTTTAGTTCTTAATCATATAATTTAACAATTTGTCAGGGCCTATTTATAAAATTAACATTTGTTTAAAAAGTACTTATGACAAACTCATTAAATAACATTAAATTAATATCATTTTTTGTAAATATTTAGGAAGAATGTATGATTGAAAAATCCATGAACGACTGTGAACAAACATTTTCCAAAAAGTTGAGCTCCAAAAGTTTCTGTGCTATAAATTTGGAAAAACAATTAACAAAAGAGTGTGAAATATCTGAAACTTGCCAACTTTCAGAAAGTGTAGTATCAATTATTAAAAAAACTTACTGTTAAATACAGATATTTAACAAAATAATTATAAACTCAATCAAAATTATTTAAATTTATTAGAAAAAATATGAATAGGATAAAATGTTCACAAATGTTAAAAATTAAATTCTCTAACAATTTCTTCAATCAAAAGGTCATACTTCTTAAAATATACTTAAGTTAATTTTCTAATTGTTTTTCAATCATATTATACCAATATAAACACAGTGATCTTCTAACTACATCGCACCTATTATCTTCAAAAATATATGATTAAGTATAATTTTTTTCATTTCAGGATTTGCTAATATTCTATCCACTTTGAAAGTAAATATTGAATAGTAAATAGTGAAGAGCAGATGCTAATATTTTTATTACTTAACATTTACCGGCTGTACTCTTAGTCCTATCTAGATATAATAATGAAAATAACATTCAAAGTACTGGTCCAAAAGTTTTAATATATATCAGTCATTCTCTTAATTAGATTATTTTCTATTTTATAAGCTAGTTAAATATGTATGTTGCCATTTAATATAATTTAGGTAACACCCCTTTAAGTTAAAAGGGATAATTTCAAAGAGTAATTATTAGTTGATATATCAAGAAATATATATAACTAAAAAAATTTAATTTTTTTTCTCAATATTTCATTTATTTTGGGAGTAATCAAGTGGTTTATGATATACACATCACCTTATATACAGGATTAAGTTGGTAACCTTGTAAAGGAAGGACGTAAAAACAAATGTAAGCACTTCATTTTTTTTATGAATCACCACATCACCTAAATGCATCACATTTATTATAAAATAAAATTTATTTCAGTGTGATTTAATTAAAATTTGTGATTTTATAAATAAATATAGGCCTAAATTAAGAAAATTTTGAAAAATCATATTATTAAAAAAATCCTTAAGTAATTAAGAATTCAAAATAAATTTGTCTACGTTATAATAATAGAATTTTATTATATAACTAAATTATAAAGTATCACTTACAAAAGTCATACACATTGAAGCAGTTTAAACACATATGGTTATGTATCATAGACAGTAAATAAATGCTAAGTTTCTTTTAGCTTATTTGTATTTTTCATAATTAATTTATCAACTAACTCGTGATAGGTAGTTTTATTTTTACATAATGTAGTCAAAGTAGGATCACAACCTAGATCTCTTAACTCTGTCAATCTTTCCTAAGAAAAAATAAATTATTTTAGGCACTTGTAACATGAAAATATAAATTGTACTACGAACTTGTAATGTAGAAATGCTATGAGTAAAAATACGAGGAATTCTTAAGATTTGCCACGGTGTAAATCCTTCATTCAGTAAATAGTCTAAAAGTTCTTGAAGTTTAGTAGGACTTACTCTAAGCATTGTAGGATATTTTGCACTGATGTCACGTATAAATTTTTCATCTACATTCAGTCTGTTAGCTAAATATTGAGCAGTTGAACATTTGTTCAAAACATTTCTATTTTTTTGTTTAATTTCTAATGACCTATAAAAAGTTTTTAAATTACAGAAATACATAAATATATATATAAATATCTCACTTAAGGCTTTAAAATAATTCTTTTAATTTTTAATCATTTACCTAGTTAAATTTAAGGAAAAAATTGGTAGTAAAAATCACATTTTTCATGAAGTGTTTTTTTTTTTGCAATTTTCTTTTAATGAAAACATCAAACCCTTAATTTAGCTATAAATATAAGAGGACTTAACAAAATACTTGATGAGACTAAAATGATTTTTATACAATACATTTTTTTTTTTAATCAATATATGTATTTAAAAAATAATAATTCAATATTTTATATAGAATAATTTTAATATAAAAGGAGTTGGACTTCCTTTAAAGTTGCTCCAATACTATATCTGTTTAATATACATAATAACATGACTTATGAAAATAAATGTTTATTAAAGAATTAATTTTAATTAAATAGTCATAAATGTATACAGGGTGATTTTTTTATCATAACCCACTCAATTACTTACAGAATAATAATATTTAAAAATTTTTTTTTTATTACTATCTTGAGTTACACATTATTCTTGAATTATTAACTATGTAATACTTTTTAAGTTCATCCCTTATGCCTGGTAAGGGTGTCAACTTTGTTTTTTTAAATGGTAACACATATTTTTAATTCAATAAAATGTTTGAGTTTTTAATTCAATAGTAAATGGCATTTGAATTTTAAATGAAACTTAATTTGTTTATTAGATATAAACATTTAAAGTTTCAAATTTTTGAGTTAATATATAGGTATAATACACAAGGGATTACAAATACAGGTAGCTAATTGGTTTTTTATGATATTGCTATCACAGTCACGGATTGTTTATTATCAATTATGACTATCAATAGATATACTTTTTGTATTGTCAGTTAGTGTATTTATAAACTCACAACAATGTACCTTACTATCATTGATAATAACAATGCTGTGTACCTGCTAATATCGATGTCATAAAAAACCAATTAGCTACCTGTATTTGTAATCCCTTGTGTATTATACCTATATATTAACTCAAAAATTTGAAACTTTAAATGTTTATATCTAATAAACAAATTAAGTTTCATTTAAAATTCAAATGCCATTTACTATTGAATTAAAAACTCAAACATTTTATTGAATTCAAAATATGTGTTACCATTTAAAAAAACAAAGTTGACACCCTTACCAGGCATAAGGGATGAACTTAAAAAGTATTACATAGTTAATAATTCAAGAATAATGTGTAACTCAAGATAGTAATAAAAAAAAAATTTTTAATTATTATTATTCTGTAAGTAATTGAGTGGGTTATGATAAAAAAATCACCCTGTATACAATGCAATTATTTTAATGCTAGATAAATATATATTAATCTTACATATGTATATAATCTATAAATATAGATTAAATATATAATATTTAAAATATTGATTGTTGGTGAAGAGTGGGTATAAAAATATTTATCATTAAATATTTCTAGACCATACTCCCTTTCATCTAAGTATAATTAATAACTTCTAAAGTACTAGTTTAAAAGTTGTTTTAATTTATTTAATTAAAACATTTTATAATCTAGTTAAATGTGTATGTTTCCATTTAAAAAAGACAAAGTTGACATACTTATAAGGTAAAAAAAAATAAATTAAAATAGCAAATTGTAACTCAATAAATTAAGGAATACACTAAAATAAAAAATACGAAAAATAATTTTTATAGCACAATTATTATATTAGAAAAACTTATTGACTACTGATAAAAGGGTCACTCTGTATATATATATACATAATATTTATTATATACATTAAAATTTTGGGCATTTTGGGAAAATTTAAGGTTTTTAAACAATTTTTACTAGTGGTAAAGTGTTTTTATTATTTTATTTAGTATATCAAAATAGTTTAATTTTTACTGTAGAATACAAATTTTTTAGTTTCAATATTTGAAGTCTAAAATTGATAGCGTAGATATCATAATTAACATCATTATATGGTATAATTCTAGTAGGTCTCAAGTAAGCTTAAATTTTTTTTATATAGTGTTACAGTGAATAACAAATAAAGTTCTAACAACTCTTTATAATTATCCCGAGAAGTCAGTTTTAATGTTATCAAAAATATAAAACTTTTTTATTGAATTATATTTAATAAAAATTAATTGTTTAATAAAAAATATGTAATGACAATATTTATTTATTCATATTTTCAAGAATATCGTATATTTTAACTTATGCATTAATTACAAAATGAGGTATAAGTTTTTAAGATTAGTGAAGAATTTTTTTTCTGTTTATAATATACATAAATATCAGCAGTGTTGAGAAGGAACTGGTTCCAAAAGGAACGGATTCCTGGAACGAGTTCTTTTTGAAGGAACGAAGCTAGGAACTGCTTCCTTTTAAAATAAAGGAACGAGGAAAATGAACAAATTCCATTTTTTAAGGAACGTGAACGGAAATTACAGTTCCTAAAAATTTTTATAAACATGTTTTAGTGTAGTTTTCTTCGTATCTAGACATTAAAATATTAAGGNCTTCTTCGTATCTAGACATTAAAATATCAAGGTATTTTTAGTTGACTTTTGACAATGGAAGTCCCCTATATACCCAGCCGAGATAGTAGGCTGTTTAAATGAATCAATTGACTATAGAGTTATTATCACATGTAGGTATACAGTAAATATTTGATATATGTGTACATATATTAAATAATGCACCGAATATTATCGTCGTTTCTTGTTAACTAATATATGTTAAAGGTTTTGGGTTTTCTGATTTATTATTTCTAACTTATATGTAGACAATAGACATTGGTCGCGTTGACACAAGTCGTTAGCATTTACTACCTGTTTATAAATATAATTTTCGAATACTTTTAGATAAGGAATACTACAAATTTGTTTTGTATTCGACTGCTGATGAAAATCATTGATGACCGTTATCATGATCTCATTGCCACAATTTTTTAAATAACTTGGTTACATAAAAGGAACGAAGAGTGGAACGAGTTCTTATTTTGGAGGAACTGGATCTGGAACAAGTTCNCGAAGAGTGGAACGAGTTCTTATTTTGGAGGAACTGGATCTGGAACGAGTTCATATTTTAGAAAATGAACGGGGAACGGAACGAGTTCCATTTAAAAAGGAACTTTCCCAACACTGAATATCAGTCAAACTGCATAAAAAATTTTTTTTTAATTTTAAGCTTACTTAAGACCTACTAGAAATATACCATATAATGATGCTGATTATGATATCCACGCAACCATTTTTCGACTTAAAATGTTGAAACCAAAAAAATTGTATTCTACAGTAAAAATAAAACTATTAGACCAAAAATTGAATAACAGAGGCCGTTTTTTGAGGTATTTTTGGTCAAAATACTAAAAACACGTTGGGCCACTAGTAAAATTTTTTTTTTAAATCTCAAATATTCCCAAAATGTCTATTTTAATGTATATAATAAAGAAAATGGTTCTCATTAAAATTTCGAAGATTGACTTTTTGATCCTCCCTAATGTATATATATATATGAGAAAATCCTTACAATGATACTGAAATTAAAATACTCACAAGGGGAGGTCACGGTGTGGTACCCACCGATTTTCATAAAATGTATATAGATCTATTCTATATTGACTATTTAATCACCTTTATTTCGAATTTGTTGCCAATGCCCCCCCTAAGTCGAGAAAATCGACTTTGAAAATTGTTGTTTAACTTTAATAGAGTTAATTTTTCAATTGGGATAAGGTCGTACTATTGTCTAATGGATAGCGCGTGACAGTCCGATCATGGGGTTCCGAGTTCGAATCTCTGAACGAGACATGANCAATATAGAATAGATCTATATACATTTTATGAAAATCGGTGGGTACCACACCGTGACCTCCCCTTGTCAGTCTAATAATAATATAATATTATATAGCAATAAATTATACCTTTCTAATGTTTTATTCTGGCATCTTATCATCCAAGGTTTAATTTTAACATTTGCTGCATTAGCACGTGCAATTCTTTGTTTTATTTGATCAACACTATATGTGAATACCCATATGTCTTTCCAAATGTCTTCTTTCCCAACTTCGTTTTCTAAAATAAAATAATTTTATATAAACTATACGCATAATAAATAAGATTGTTTTTTTCAAAGTAATTGATATTTCTAATAAACATTTCAATTATAATTAATTAAATTGATTAATAATAAATAAATTAAATAGGTTTATATTAATTACTAATATTTTTCTATTAAAAAATAGTATTTTTTAATAGAACTATTTTTTTTTATTAAAAACCTATTTAATTTTAATTGAATATCCAATTTTTTTTTTCAATTAATTATTGATATGTTATAATGAAATATTTTTATTAATATTTAATATTAATAGTTAATATTTATATAAGTTATATGCTACTTACTAATTAATAATTTGTAAATGGCTTGTAACATTGAAAATTGACGAGTAAATAAAAATTTGTAGATCATCATGTGATAACAAACAATTTGTGGATCTTTCTAAGAATTAATTTTAAATAGAATTATTTGTATTATTCTTAGTAAAATATTAACAATAATTATGTACTATTTTCATGATTTAAACATTATTTTAAAGCTATGTAAAGCCTGTATGTAATGTAAGATTACATTTTAATCTAAAATCTTAGTTTGACATGGTATTGTGATTCTCTCAGCTCCACATCACATTATCAACTAATAATAAGCATCAAATCCATATCAATACGTTGTCTAGACAATGCATTTGGATTGATTAAAATAAGTAAATCCGTGTAATCAATTGTGCCATGTACAATGGCATACCTAAAATTCTATGTTATCAATTTGACTCGTTAAGTACAGCCTAATTGTTTTCAGCCTCTCAACATTTAAAAAAAAGATTAGAAAGCTCTTTACTGTCTCACTCTACATAGTAGTTTTTACATTATCTATGTGTACCAAAAAAATAATCAAAATAACACTCCTAGAGGTGTACTGCTTAGAGATAATATTATTTAAATAATTAAAACTACACTAAAGGAGAAAAAATTTAATTTAAATGGTGAACATTTTAATAAATTATTAAGTGTAAATAAAAAATGACTAAAATTTTTCCCAAACAATACATAACAGGTATTAAATTTAAAATTGTTTAAATTTAAGTGTTAATGTCATGGAATTTTATATTTTCTATAAATAATAAAGGAATAAAAATTGAATACTATTTACCTCAAAGTTATTTGAAAAAAAATATACTCGATTTTTATAAGGTATAGTTGTAGATTCTCTCATAGTTTTTTTTGTTAAGTAGATTAGTTTTGATTTTGGCAATTGTAGAAGTACAAATAGATCATCCATTTGTTCAGGATTCCATTTTTTTAATAAATCAAAGCCATTACTCAAGTATTCTTAAAAAAAATACCTTTAAATTTATGATAAAAAAAAATTGATGTACAATACTTACCACATTTAAAGTTAAAAAGCCAATCATTTTTTTTTACTACAATTTCAGACAGTCCATTGTCAATACAAAGTTTTAATTTTTTTTCCTTTTCATGAACAAATTTTAATTGTGAAGTAGCTAAGCATTCTTGTTTCAGTTTTGCTGCAGTATGGTAGTAATTATTTAAAGGAATAATTCTTACACTTCTTAAAAAACTCAACGTGTGATGTATAAACATTTTAAATTAAAACTATCAACTACATATTTCATCAAGTTAATTTAGTATAGGATAGTATAAGGTATAATTAAAACAAAATATAAAAAAAGATAAATATGATGTACAAAAAACAAAGTATTCTTAGTTTATGGTGTAAAATAATATTTTATATTTATGTTTAAATGTAGTACTCAATAAAAATAATATTAAATAATCTTATAACAAGAAGCTTAGATTAAATACACATAGATAGGCCACGGCATTCAGACAATTGGCAACCCATTTTTTGTTAATTTATACCCGTAGAGATAGCGCTATATATCCTCTCGGAAATATTAAATATTTAATAATAACTGTCCAGT
>NW_026099573.1:22741754-22742762 GCF_025091365.1 Daktulosphaira vitifoliae
ACTGTCAGATATCATTATACTTGATCCAACTATGCCACGTCACCACTGTGCCGCGACCCCCCTGTGCTGGGTTTTTTTAGTAATTATATCAATTTATTTTTAAAAAGGCACTAGTATAGAATTTACTCAATACCTACAAAAAAGAATGAACCAATAAGTTAATACTTATTTGAGTCATTATGATATCTTAACTATATGCTATGTTAAGTGGAAAAAATGATACATAATAAATGTATTCGTAAAAAATTATAAAGTTATGTTTATGAATAAAATGAAATTACACCTTTCAGAAAAGCTAGATACAAAAATAGTGCTTATTATTTAAAAAAAAAATGTATAAACATGCAAAATCATGTTTGAGTATCGTATTACTGGCTTGTTAAATTAATTAGATTAGAAACATAATTTTAAGTAAAAATTAAATTAAAAGCAAAGTATCAGATATCTTATTTTAACAAATTTTAAAATTTTATATTTTTCATAATTTCTGAATGTTTAGAATTTATAATACATGATTTCAAAATAGGTTATTTTATGTATTTATGTTATTATTTATATATTAATATATTTTATTATTGTGGACTATTAGATGTGATTATTATATATCTTGATATAGTAATACAAATACAAAATAAGTATAATATAAAAGCTTTGTGATATTGGGGCACAGCTCACATGATGATTTTTATCATAAAGATTTTTCAACTCATCCTAATTACAAAGTAATTTATCAGCCACTGCTTTCTGTTTAAAATAATTTATAAAAATATTTAGAGACCAACAGTTTAGTCTTGTACTGTAATACCACATTTTATATCAAAGTCCTGTTAAGGATTCTTAGTATAGTATTAAAATAAAAAAACCCAGCACAGGGGGGTCGCGGCACAGTGGTGACGTGGTATAGATGGATTAAGTATAATGATATCTGACAGTGATTAAAATCACTATCAAAAAAAAACGCTTCGATGCAAATCTTTAGATAGTGTTTAATTTTAAAAAATTGGTGGA
>NW_026099573.1:22743539-22779078 GCF_025091365.1 Daktulosphaira vitifoliae
AAAAATACCTTCTCAGCTTCGCATCGAAGCTAAAATTAAATAAAATTTCAATGAAAAATAATTACAAAGAGTTAAAATCATAAATAACCTTACATTATGTCATAAAATGCAATTAACGTGCATAACAATAACAGTTTAATTATGTGCATCATACATTCATGTAATAATTATTAAAGATATAAAATACCACGTATATTTCAACCAATAGAAGCACTCAAAATTTACGCTATCTATCAGCATAATCGCCTGCGTCCAGTGCATCGTTTCCCTGCGTCCATTCATGATAAAAATTGGACTGCCAAAATTGTGTACGGCGTGGTCTATCTATGTGTATTTAATCTATGCAAGAAGTTTACAAGATCAATAGAAATTGGTATAATTAACTTCAACGATAGTATTATCACAGATAAGATAAAACCAGATGATGAACGTTTATTCAAGACGTGTAATTTTCATAAATATAAGCAAACCAAAACATGCTTCAGATCAGTATCGCCACTCAAAAAAAAAAGTCTTTATGAAAAATCATTATTTTTCAATTATGCTTTACTGATTTTTATTTCATGTTATGATGTCGTTGTAGCGCGCCAAATTTAACAACACTTTCCAGTTTTGTTTCTCCTTAGCGAAAATAGAGTACAAGTACGAATATTCATTTTATATTTGAAATTTATTTATTGTTAATTTTTGCACCAGTTTTTTTAGTTAGTTTATTTTTAAAATATGAACAATAAAAAAAGTATTTCATACCGCAAATGTGGTGTGAAATTCTGTAAAACTGACCATATTTTGAAGTTAATAATGATTTAATAGAAAAGAAATACCAATCGGTAATCATCTATTTTAGCTTCGATGCAAAGCTAAATAAGTATTCATTTTACACAAGTGTGAAACTACAATTTTTGATCCATCAACTTCTTACCACTAACATATTTCGGTTACCAATTAATCATACAGTATCACGCTTTTTCTTTTTCTTTACCAATTCAGTGGTCGTATACACAACAAAGAATTGACGCCTGGTAGGATCATATATATATATACTTACTATCATATACACCGCCATACCAACTCAGAAAATTGAGGGCCACCACTGCATTTCTCCACTTAGTAATTATTACAATGTGTAAAATTCAATCAGCTTTTTAATAGTATAATCAAATTGCCTGGACTCGTCTCGGATCATCTTTAAAATTCCAAATTACTGTCGACGTATAATGACAACTATGCGCGCCAAGTCACATACATCACCGTACCAACTCGGCATATTAAGGGCGACAACCGCATTACTCCACTTAGTAATTTTATAAGCTTTTTGAATATGTATAGAAAATACCTGGATTCGTCTCGGAACATTGTCTAGATCGCAAATTACTGTGGGCAGATTGGTGCGTTTATACACTACGAACTGTTATTACCGTAGTATATCCTTATTCTTTTAAGTTACTCTGACATATTTCACCACTTAGCTTTTGATGTTAAATTATAGAAAATTTTCTATACATATTCAGAACTCTTATAAAATTTTCTATAATTTAACATCAAAGCTAAGTAGTGAAATATGTCGGTGTAACTGAAATGAATTTGTCTCAACTATGCCGCGACCCCACTGTGCTACCTTTTTTTGTTAATATGGTTATGCTCCAACTAATCGTTCAATAATTGTCATTGTAAAATACTTTAAATTTATAAAAAATGTATTTATTTTTTTCTATCAAAAGAATATTTTTAAACAAATATCCCAGATGCATATTACTATTCCGCACACGAAATAAAATTTTTAGCGATTACAATCTTCTCATTGGCTATACAAGCTCTGTGATAACAATATTATATTTAGTGCTTGTTTAGAAATATTTTGTTATTTTTAAACATAAACATAGATAATAGATAAACAAGTATATATATTCATAATATAAAGAAATATTAATGTAATAGAAATATTTTAAATTCAAAAAAATTTTTTAGGGGTTTTGTTACCCAATGCTAATACTGATATGAGATATTTGTCTTCGACAGTAACAGCTCAAAAGTTAACTCTCACTTCTTTAAAAAATTTAAATACTATTCCTTGATGTTTGCAAAATTTACTATGCATACCATCTTTGCAAGAACATACTCCTATATTAGGTTCTGCAGAATACATTGTATGTTTATTCATTTGAATTATAGCTTCGATGCAATGCTGAGAAGGTATTGGTTTTACTATGTGTCTGTTACCACTTTTTCTAAGCTCTCACCGAACCGATTTCTTTAAACGATACGTCAAAAGATCAAAAGTCATATCTAGTCGAAGACATAACCCTCAAAAATTGAAAAAATTTGCCTCGTTCCCGTAAATGGGGGAAATCTCCAAAAAAATTACAAATTTAAAAATCGCTAATTTTCGAAATTATTTCTACTTAAAATTGCCATAACTTTTTTAAAAATAATTAAATCAATATAATGTCAGAGAAAATGCAATTAGCACTCTCAAAAATGTCATTCTATTAAGTACTTCGCAGAAAAAAAATATAAATAAAAGATTGCTTGGTAGTTAAATATATTAATCAATTCTTTAGTTCTTCATAATATTCATACTCTCTCCACCAGAATTATTTTATAATCTTTATCTAACACAGTTATTTATTCAATTATTTTTTTTATCAGAGCACAAATATTATTTTATAATTTTATTATTATTCAATATTCAGTATTTATAAGAAATGAGGTGTAATATTTATAAAAAATAAAAATCTCAATAAATTAAAAAAAAATTATAAATATGAATAGTAAAATTACACCATAGTAAAATTCATACCTCTTAACCATATACCAAATATCAATTATTAAATATAACCATTTATAAGAATAATTTTTTAACTTGAAAGAATTTTTTTTTTATTTTATAGTGACAAATTGAGTTTAATTGTTCTCTTTTATTACAATTTTACTTTGATTTATTATTCAAATAAATTTAAATTATTACCCCAAAAGTATCAGTATCATATACTGTTTACATACTATTTTATAGAGCATAAAAAATATTGGAAATGAGTGTTTAAATTTAATTCAAAAAGACTTTTAAAAAATTCAATTTAAAGAATGACTACTTAGTCAAAAATTATAATGAAATAATTAATAAAGTATTGAAATATTTAAATTTATTTATGTGTGTTGCTATACAACACACAATATAAAATTTATAAATCAGAATGTTCAAAATTAAATGTATTATTTTGCACGCCAAAAGTGTCACCATTTGAAATATTCACATTTTCTGTTAACAAATTAAAAATATTATTATTGTTATATATGATTTATAAGTTATAGTGTATTACATATACAGTAATATAAAAAAAACGAAATATTTTGCTTAGAAAAACCTAAGCAAGTTAATAATTCAGTAATATTAAAAATAAAGCAAGATAAACAAGACATTAAAATTTTTATTTGATTTTTACACAAATAAAAGAAAAGTTCTTAAAATCAGGTAAGTTTTATTTATACTAGTATTAGTTAACACCTTTTTTACATTTTTTGCTTTTATACGAATAATATTTAAGATAGAGCTGTGAAACTTCACTGATAGCTTCAAACATATATAGGATTTAATGTAAAATATTTATTTTATCTTAATTTATTAATAAAAATATAAAAATAAATTATGTGTCAACTTTCTTAAACTTAACTGTTGTATCAACTTATCTAGTAAGTTTATACAATACTTGAGTTTTTGAACTAAAATTTTAGTTAAATTTACAGAATATTTTGTTATATTAATTAATGGGATAATTTTTTAAATATTTTAAAACTTTTAATAAAAAACTAAAAACTATTTAGTTTAAGTAATATTATTTTTTGTGAATTAAGTCTTTAAATGATATTGTTAAAGCTAACATTTAATAAATATCAGATTTTAAGACTATACTTAACCTAAAATTAAGGTTTAAAGACTAAACTATGCTTAAACATATGTTTTTGGAGACCAATTAACGTGTGTCAATTTGTAAAATTTTTGAAATCAAATTTAATCTATTATCTGCATTAGATATTCCTATATTCTATAAATTTTAAAAGTCTTGGCAAAATATAAATAAAAAAAATTATTTAAGCGGAATGGATGATAATGTTGTTTTAGAAAAATTAAAAATAATAAAAGATAATAATTTGAAATTTAGTGTTTTGATCACTAACAACAATACCAATCACGAGATAACATAAGGATTTTTTAGAACTGGTTATAATATTTTTTAGAGAATCACCACTGAATAAGATTTATTTTAAACATCTTAAGCCTATTCATCATGCTTGTTCGATGACCAAGAAGTTTTATTAAGAAATCAATTTGTATTATTAATCAAATAATTTAACAATATTCATTTGATGTGTATTTTTATTTTAAGTGTATATATTAAATAATGGTTTAGTTCACCTAATGCTGTGTTAGATGCAAATGCAAATTTAGATTTACAATTTATAAAAAGTATGATTAAATATGAAACAATAGATTTCTATAGTAGTTTTAAAATAAATATCCGGTCACTTATGGTACTTAGAATCAGAAACAGCAGCATTTGAATTATTTGATAACTTGTCTGAATATACCTAGATAACTACACAAATGTGTAGTTGTAAATTGTAAATTAATTAGCAGAGAGGGGTGTGAAACTCATAAAAGAATATTATAGTATTTTAACAAAAGATGAAGCACAAAAACAATACCTATTACAGATTGTTACAGAATATCGGTGTTGTATTCCTGGCTAAAATACAAACACTTAATATCAAGACATATAAAAACAAAAAATTGTTTAATACTTAGTTCATTTTAATATGTTATTTTATTTATAAAGTAGTTTTTTGTATTTTATTAATTTGTAAGACTGAATTTTTTTTGTTTACTATAATTTTATAAATTATTCAATGTACCTTGTGAATAATAAATAGTAGAAAAATTTAATTTAAAACAACTTTTATGTGTACATTTTTTTTCTGTGATGTGTGGTTTATAAAATTAACTAAATTAATTGTTTCAACAGTAAAAATAGAACATTTTCATATTCATTTTTTTTTTTTTGCTAAATAACAATTTTTTGAAAATTTTCATAGACATTTTTAATAGAAAAATATTGTATATACAAAAAAGTCTTTATTAACTTTTTTGTAAAAGTTAATGTTTTTGAGATGAACAAAAAAATTACCTTTAGGGTATTATTCTTAACTCTCTTGGGTCACGTCTTAGAATTGACCGATTGTCACCAATTACTGCACAATTTTTTTTTTGAGTATTCGAATAATTTTAGGGTTTGTACTTGTAAATATTATAAAAAAAAATCTACCAACGTAGCTTATGGTCACCCTAATATGAAACTACAATACATTTTAAAAACTTAATTTATATTTTATATTGTTTGTACGCTAAATTACTATAAAATACAAACATTTGCTGAAAAGCATAAAGATAGTCAATTTTTTTTGTTTTTGATCTTTACTAAAATACTTCATAATTTAAATATACAATTTAAAATTTAACTTTTATCTAATATAATAAATCTATATATTAATATCAAAATATTTTAGAAATCATATTAAAGAAATTATATATTCAAATAACAATACTCATTATATAAAATTTAATGAATATTAATAAATACCTTCTACTGTATTTTTAGCATTTAATTTTTGTAGTTTAAGTTTCTTAATTTTCCTTTTAACTTTTTCTCTTTTTTTCTTTTTTTTTAATTCTTCATCCTGACAACCAAATAATTCTTTTTTTGCTAACTTTGGAATACTAGAATCTTCTTTAATGAGGTTAAAGAAAATTCCACCTGATGTTCGTCTTCTTCCGCCATTCTAAAGTATAGGATTAAATATAAAATATTTTATACATTATTTATATTTTTTTAAATATAAAATTTATTTATAAACTATGAATTAAAATTTAAAATATTAATAATGAGACTGGATATAATTTTTAAATATATTAAGTTATTCAGTAGATAGTAGTATGAGATTGGTTAAAAGGGACCATCAATGTTTTTTATAGTGAGGTCACTTGCACCTTAGTTATCTTTGAGATTATAGCATAGACACATGTTTAGGGCAGAAAAGAGTGCTTTGCTGTCCTTGACTGGTGTAATTTATTAAAATTGGCCAGTTAAACAGTGAACTGTTTAAATGTTTATTTATCATAGAAAATGAAAATCTACTTAGAATTAAAGAGTAAATTATGATACTTTATTGTACATATAAAATTTTTAACAGATTTTATAAGATAGGTTTTTAAGTTAAACCGCTTTAAATCCTTATATGGAAAAAGGGATAGACACAAAAAAATATTTCATAACTTATAAGTTAAAAAATAAGTACTACCCCATAAATCCAAAACAAACTTTTAAAATTATTACTATTTTAAAAGAAATGTTGAGGTAAACAATAAATCAACCATACTGTATTTATACACAATGACTACCCTAATTTATATATATATAATTTAGGTCCAAATATAAAAAATGGCTAAGTTAGATACTGTGCATCTTAAAATGCTCTTATAAATATTATGTATGAAAGTATTAAGTAAAGTTTTATAATAAAGAGTGAAATAGATATAACTGACAAATCATAACTTTGATATAATTAAAATTTCAATTCATTTTATCCTTAAATGAATTTTTGCATTCTTAGATATGTTAAAAGCATATTTTTATTATTTATCTTTAATAATAAAATAAATAACTTTTTTTTTTAATTTTTTCAAAATTTCAAAATAGCCTTTTTTAGAAAAAATGTTGATAACAATTTTAGAATAAGTACTTTATGGATTAGAATCATTTTAATATATAGTGTCGGTAGGTACAGCTTGTACTGGTATATATTTGTTGTACATTCTAATTGAGAAGTGATATTTTTAAAAATAGATTTTTTTTTAACAATACAGGGATTCCTACCCTTCTTACATGCCCAAATCAAATGGATATTGCTGTTAACATTACCATTTTTTCTCCCTCTTTCTTGTGGTCGTTGTCATAGTCTGTCCTTGACTGCACTCATGGGAGTAATCATTTTCCCATTATTATCTCCCATACGAATTTTCCCACTACCTCACCCTCATTCTCTTACTTATCTATTAACAGATTTATTTATTTGAAAGCTGATTGGCCATCTTTTCAAAATTACATAGCCATTTTCACCGTTAATTTCTCCTCCTCCTCTCACATTGAGGACTACAACTGGTTTGTGTCTACAATTATTAGATCTGTTAATTTGTCCGTTCCTTTAATTAAAAAAAATAAAAAGTCATTTCCCTCCTCTCCTATATGGTGGTCTCTCTCCTCCTACTATTAATGAGCACACTAAAGCTTTTAAAAAATATAGATCTTTGGGTCTATTAAGTGACTTTTTGAATACCAAAGGATACGTGACTATGCTGACGATATTGCCCTTTTCTCTCCTCATATATCCATTTACAATGCCCTCAACTTCATTAATAACTCACTTGCCGCCCTCTCTAACTCTATTCAAATACATTATTTTGAGACTGCCCCATTGAAAAACCAGCTAATAATTTTTACTAGAAATCACTTAGCATCCGTTTACCTCATAATTACTCTTGATGGGATAACCATCCCCCCTCTGATTGTATCACTTATTTAGGTCTCAAACTGGATCCTAAGCTGAGATGGCTTCCATATTTCTATTCCATTCTCTTGACAGCTGTCAAATTTCTTACATTTTATTACCGGTATTGTATTATACTGGGGCTCTCATCCCTCCTCATTTTTAAATCTGTTATCTGTGCTAAAATTGAATACGGCTTTTTTTTATTTTCTTCAGCTTTCTATACCCATAGATAAAACTAAATTCCTTTTTAGCCGCATGCTTGCACAACATTCTTGATGATCTAAAGTCTACCCTAAGCCATAGTATTTTTGTTGAGTGCTCCTCCCCCCCCTAGAAATCTGCTGTTGCTTGTTTGCTAATAAATTTCTCCTAAAATCTTTCTCTACCCCATACTATCATATCTACTCTTTATACTCTGAATTAAGTAATTGTTGGCGCTAGGTGCCTAAATCGCTGCCAATTTTGGCCTCAGTGAGCTCTTCAAAGTCCTCCATGATGTGTCGCATTTACAAGTCATACTCCAAATTACCTTTATTTGATTGTCTTCTATCTGCCCTTACACTAGCTCCCATAGTATATACTTTAACATATTTTCTCAGCTTCCCTCCTTCAATCCTCCGTTCTCTTCCTGTCACTTCTGTTAATAATCTCTTTAAAGATATATTTCATCTAATTTTCCAACTAAATGCTTGATATTCACTGATGGTTCTGTAACAACTAACTCGGCGGATTGTTTTTCTTTATTCCTGAACTCAATATTTCATACTGAGCTGTACTCCATCCTTCTTCTTTTACCTTGGAATGCCTTGCCATCGTTCATGCTCTCATTTTTATATCTTCTACTTCAATTAATGAATTTGCTATTTTTTCTGATTCTCTATCTTGCCTACTTGCCATCACATCTAATCCATTTTCTCCATACATTCTTATTATTAGATCACTCATCTCCTTGATTTGATCCCCCAGAATAAATCTATTTTATTTCACTGGGTGCCGGGTCATGCCAGAATATTAGGTAACGAAACAGCTGACCGTCTTGCTACTTCTACCTCCCCCTTCTTTACTTCTTTTAATCATAACATTCCCGCTTCTGACATTTTTCGCCTCTTTCGACAGACAGTTTTTCAAGCCTGACAGGACAGTTGGGCTACAATAAAATTGAAAACGGTATGTTGGTATCACTCGATATCTCCTTCCAATATTCATTTTCCATGGTTTCATAACCTTGACTTATCCAGAAATATCATTACTCAGTATTCAAGACTCGGGAGGTTAGGTCATAATCTTCTTCCTTACCATGCATTCCATCTTTCTTTAAATTACATTCCCTTCTGTCCCCTACATGATAGTGAAGCTCTATGCGATTTTTTCCCTTCTTTTTAATTGTCCTGCCTTAATTAACAGCACAAATAAACTATTTAGCCTCTTAGCCACCCACAATATTAATCCCCCTTCTATAGGTAATACTCTTAATTCCTGTTCTTCCATTATAATTATAACTATCATATCTTTCCTGAGAAGTTCTGGCTTTGTCATTTAATCTTTAATTATTCTATTTATTTTTTTTTCTCTTTTTCCATTATCTCAAATAAAAAAATTGGCTATTTAAGCTAACTCAAATTAAATAATTACTTTTTCGACTTTAAAAAAAATAAAACCCAGCACAGTGGGGTCGTGGCATAGTTGGGTCCAGTATAGATGATATCTGACAGTGATTAAAATCACCATCATAAAAAACGCTTCAATGCAAATCTGTAGATAGTGTTAAATTAAAAAAAAAAAATTTGTCAAAAAGTAGGTCAAATGACCAAATGAGAGCTGAGAAAATAAATGATAGCTACAAAAAAAAAAAAACCACATAGTAAAATAATATTATTATGAATTTCTTCTCACGAGAGGAAACTACAGTAATGGAATCCTTGATATTTATTGAAGTTATTGAATCTAAATGAGATAATAATCAAATGATTTAAACATTGTTTTCTAACTCAAAAAGAATTAAGAAAAAATTCAGTGCCACAGGCGTGAAAGACCCAAGTGTTACCGTTTCAGAAACCGTACGTCGCATTTGTCACTTAATAAAAATGGAAATTTAGCTAGTTCAAATTTTAAAGTTATTTTTCTCGACTTCAAAGAAACAAAAAAATTTTAATATGTTTAACTTTTTATACTATGTCAATTAGATTGATATAATATTTATGAAAATCAGTGTAATCCCCTTATAATAAAATAAAATACAAAACCAAGAATTTTAACACAATAATAGCATATTTTTAAATACGGTACCTATTTTCACCATGTTTTCTCCTAATAAGATATTTTAAAATAAAATAAAATACAAAACCTAGAATTTTAATAGAAAAATAGCATATTTTTGAATACGGTAGCCATTTGCGCATAGAAGATAGGTCGTCGGGACAAATTTTTTTTTTTTCATTTTATAGTACATAAAATAAGTTTTAATTTGATATATGTTTTTTTATTTTAAATCCCCCCCTATGAGCAGAATAAGTGTTAGATTTTCAAAAACATGATATCAAATGAAAGGGAAATATCTAAGGTTTTAGTATAAAAAAAAATTATATTGATTTGTTTATTTTTGAAAAAGTTATAGAAGTTATAAGAAAAAAAATTGAAAAAAAATGACAAAATTTACCGATTTTTAAATTTGTAATTTTTTTGGATACTTCCCCCATTTGCGGGAAACGAGGGAAAAATTTTCAATTTTTAAGGGTATTGTCTTCAACTAGATACGATTTGTGATCTTTTGACGTATTGTTGAAAGATATCTGTCCAGTGAGAGCTGAGGAAAAATGGCAACAAACATAAAAAAAACAAATCATGGTAAAAATAATACCTTTTCAGCTTCACATCGAAGCTAAAATATCAATTTATTAATTTTTAAGTTTGTACATAAAAGCTCTATTAACAATTATTTTAATAATGTTTAATTTCTCTCTACTTTTGAATATACTAATAGTTATTGTCGCATTTGTTGTAGCATTATAACATAGTAATATTATTTTTATACTTATTACTTTATTTTAGCTTCGATGCAAAGCTATAAAATAAAAAAAAAATTTGTCCCGACACCTTATCTACTATGTGCAAATTGCTGTCGAAATTAAAAAAAAAATGTAATATTTGCGATAAAAATCACCTTCTATAAGGATGTTTTTTGTACTTAAAACTGCCATAACTTTTTCAAATATTAACAAATCAAAATAATATTTTTTTATACTAAAACCTTAGATATTTCCCTTTCATTTGATATCATTTTTTTGAAAATCTAACACTTATTCTGGTCATAGGGGGGAATTTAAAATAGCAACTTTTTTACAAAAACTAACTTTTTCAACTTAATTTTTGAAAATGTTCCTGAAATACTGGGTCCTTTAAACATATATCAAATTAAAGCTTATTTTATGTACTATAAAATGAAAAAAAAAAATTTTGTCCCGACGACCTATCTTCTATGCGCAAATGGCTACCGTATTCAAAAATATGCTATTTTTCTATTAAAATTCTAGGTTTTGTATTTTATACTCATTTGATTTTTATCTCATTTAGATTCAATAACTTCAATAAATATCAAGGATTCCATTACTGTAGTCTCCTCTCGTGAGAAGAAATTCATATTAATATTATTTTACTATGTGGTTTTTTTTTTTTGTAGCTATCATTTATTTTCTCAGCTCTCATTTGGTCATTTGACCTACTTTTTGACAAATTTTTTTTTTTTAATTTAACACTATCTACAGATTTGCATTGAAGCGTTTTTTATGATGGTGATTTTAATCACTGTCAGATATCATCTATACTGGACCCAACTATGCCACGACCCCACTATGCTGGGTTTTTTTTTTAATAATTGTTGAGCTAGTTATTATTTTAATGAAGGCTATAAAAAAGAAAAACATTTTTTTCAATTGAATAAATCTAATGATATAAAAATAATTTGAGGTTGACATTTGAAAATTAATTTTTCATGAAAATCAGATCAATAAAGAACCGTTATGCAAGTTTTAAAATACAGAATAGAATTAAAATAAAATAATAATTAGCTATAATACTTTTTCGAAGGCGTTATTCATCGTTTATTATATAATTATAGTTATTATTTAACATAATTAATATTAAAAAAGTTTTTAATATTATAAATAATTAAATAACTAACTAATTATTATATTCCTTTGGTAAAAATGGTACAAAATTCCAAAATTTAAGTTTTCGTTTTTTTTTTTAAACTATAATAAATATATATTTACTATAGTTATATATCCCAACCAGATAGAAAATTTAATAAAATTTCTGTATTGATTAGGAATTGATAATAAAAATGAGCTTGTCATAAATTTACAAGATTTAGAATAAAGATTTATTTCTTCTTTTTTAACTATTCTCATGCTAATATCAAATTTATTGATCTACTATATTATATTTAAATATTTGTATTATATATATATAATAATAATAAATAAACAAAGCATACTACCTTTATTAACTGGCCACCATTAGCTTCAATTAAACGTGTCTTTTCATACTTTTCTAATAATAGATTTTTTTCAATTTTTGATAGTAATGATGCTTTAATAACAGTATATAATATATTAATATGTTAATATAATAATTATATAGTATATATATATATATATATATTAATTAGGGAAAGTGATTTAATTGTTATTAATCAAATAAAACCTTTAATTTTTAAATATATTCAATATTTCAAACTTATTGACCAATAAGTTTGGCTAATAAAATTTAATAATTAAAATGTATACCTAATTAAATTTTGGAGAAATATCATTAAATTAAAAAAGGATAGTAGAAATTGGGACCACAATTCAAAACAACAAAAACTCAAATTTTACAGTAAAATTATTTAAAGAAGAATTTTCATGTAAGCTCCAATGTAAAGTTCAACTTTAAAAACATCTACATTTTGAATATAAATTAGCTATATTGAATTGGTTTTATAAACTTCAAATTTTAAATAATGAATTACAATTTAGAAATTAAAACCCAAAATCTAAATTTTTCATTAATGCAGTTTTGAAATGGGATATTGAAATTATATTCTTAAAAAAATAATATTTAATGTAGTTATACTCCAGTAAACTTACACATTAATGTCTTATTTGTTTCATGTAAATTTTTGCACAATTCATCTAAAAATTGGTCAATAGTCTTATTCTCACATTCAATTAGAGGTAATATCCTTGGTTTTAGTTTATTATCAATGCTACATCTTATTCTACTTAATTCTTTACATTGATTAATTTTTCTCTTTTTATCATGGAAACTATTTAAATTAGATTGATCCCTATAAAGTGTTATAAATTAAAATAAGAATATTTTACCGTAAAATCAATTGTTAAAAAATATATATACATTATCAAAAATTTGATGAGTTTTGGACTTCTTTGGCGGTTTTATTCTAACCAATAAAAGAAAAACGATTTTAACAAAATTTGAGATGACTGTTTAACTATTGAATATAAACATGTGACAACTTAAATTCAAAGTTTAAATTTGACTGTTTTTTTTTTTTTAATTCACTTACTATTTTTAATAGCTTACGAATATTAAAAAAATGTTTGTAATAAAAAATATAAGAAATTGTACATTTTACAAAAAATAATTGTTAATTTTTTGTTCAAAACCAATATTCTGCTCAAAAAGCAAAATATTTAGAAATATAAGTTTAAGTCTCAAAATTCAAATTACACAAATTAATAATTTTTTTCATGCATATGAATTTATTATAAAAAATTTGTTATGATAATAAATTAAATATTTATTTTATTTAAAATATTTTAAATCTTGTTGCAATATTTTTATGCAATACTTTAAGTGAACCATTTAAGACATAAAATGATAGTAACACTATAAAATTTTTAAAATTAATCATTTTATAAAAAAAAGTATAATACTAATAATGAAATAAACTTTATTTGTTATTAAATATAAATATTTTTTTAAAAGTGTTTTACCAATACAAAAATTTTAACATTTTTTTCAGGAGAGCAAAAATAAACTCAAAAATTAAATTTGGTTTAATGCATATTGACAGTTTATAAGTGTAAAAATATACTTCAAATAAAATAAATAGAAAACATCCTTTTCTATACTTATATAGACTAGGTTAGATAGATTTTTCAATAGGGATACTACTATTCCTAAATTGTAATATCCTCTTTTGGGAGTTTTTTTTACTTTAAATATTGGATTAACACATCCAATGAAGGATAATTTAGTGAATTATTAGTTTTCGGAATAATGTTACAAAATTAATAAAAATTAAAATTAATGTGACAATTAATTTTAAAACAAACCACAATATAAAACAAAATTTGTATTTTGAAATTTTTTGCACTCCACTGTTAAACAAATATATATATATTTAACAACATTACATCAAATGTTACTAATACATACATTAATGACTCATTAGCAGTGTACAATTTTCTTTTTTTTTCATTTTCTCTGTAACAAAAATTGAGTTATCAATAACAAATTTTTGGTAAGTTAAATCTGTAAATATTTATTTAGATATTACTTGTAATAAATCACTCATTAAAGCTCATTTTCAATTTTACCTAATTCTTTGTTCTTTATTTTATTTTCAATACACTCTAAAGAAAAGTTTATTAATGTTCCAAGAATATTATTCTAATGCTTTCTCCTATTGTTGTTGATGATCATACTACTCTCTTTCTAAGACTATAAAATATCTTTATCTCATATTAAATATTACTGATGTATGTCTAATATTCACCAATGTATATATAACTACAAATTGAGTGAATTTTTTGTCTTTCATTCCTTATTTTCATATTTCTTTTTCTACAAACTTACTAATTTTCTTTGTTCCTTACAGCATAATGCTCGTTTATAATTATATCTATTTAAATATATTTACAATGATATTAACATGATTTTTTAATTCTCAATTCTACCTACAGACCATTACTTCCTTCACATTTTGTTAGAACTTTAAAATTTTAAAATGTATGTAAACACATCTATCTACACAGCTCAATAATATTTTCTAAAATAATTATTTTTTTTATTTTTTTAAGCCTAAAAATAATTATAATAATGCAATTATGTTTACTTGGGAATATAATTAGGGTTATCCATGTCTGTATAATTTTTTTTCTTTTCAGTAACTTCAAGATTGTTAATGAAACCTATTTCTAATTGTTCACCAACAATTTGATCTCTCCATAAACATCCTATTTGATTTCTAGTCATTTTAATAACTGTGATTAATTTTTATAGAAATAATAAAAAACGAACTATTTGATATGTTAATACTTTTAAAAAAAATACTAAATAAAATGAAAGATACCATAAGATAAGGCCGCTAAACTGTTATCAGTTGCCCAGCTTCCACGATTATAATGTGCAAAATAACATTTAATAATATCTAAATATCCTTAATTTTACATTATTTTTTAACTTAATAAATATTAGGTGAGTACTAGCAAGCATTGTGCGATTTAATAACAGGATCAATGAATAAAGTTTGATTATTTATTTCCAAGTTTCTGATAAGAGAGAAATCGAAAGCAGTAAGAACAGTTATGGAAATTAATGTTGATGGAAGAAGAGGTAGAGGAAGACGAAAAAAGGGATGGAGGGATATTATTGAATGCAATATGAGGATGACTGATGTGAGCGTAGATGATGTGGAAGATTGTGTCAAGTGGAAGTTTAGGATAAGGGTGGTCAACCCAAAGTAGTTGGGATTAAGGTGAGGAAATAGAACAAGAAATGTTTATTTCATTTATTGTAATGCTTTATTTATTCTTGTACAATATTATAATGTCTAAGAATCATGACATGCTCGCCAAGCCTCCACAAAATTCCAATTTTACTTCTCGCCAAGTCACATGAAGTTTATAAACATCTTTAAAAAAATATATTTTTTGAGAATGGAAAATTAAATTTGATCTTCTTCCATAAATTATAGTTCAACTTGCCAAAGCTGGGCAAGCTAGTAATTTTTTCTAACTTGTGAAGTTAAGTTATAAGTTACTTTAAAAAATTAATTTTTTAATCTATGTTAAATTAGTTTGTAGAAACGTTTGCTTTTTATATAAAAGGTATTTTTCTTTTTTTTTTTAAAGTAATTATAAAATCAAAGTGCATCATAAAAACCCACTTAAATATATATATTTTTAAGTCAATTTGAATATTTAAAGATGTATTATTTCTTATGTATATTTGATGTTTTTTACTTATAAATCACTATCTTAAGTTTTTAAATTTGAATATCATGATTAAATAAAGATAGCAACTAAAAACTTATTATTTTTTTTTTTTTGGTTGTATCAGTTCTGTTGTTAAATTGTTATTAATGATGATTGTTTTTTATACTAACACTTAAACTTTGAGGATAGTGCACCTCATCATATAAACAACTCAAGATACGTACTAATCCTTATATACTTTTGGTAAACTTTTATTTAATTACATTATTGTTTTTTAGAAAAAAACCTGGCACAAATAAAATGTTTCAAATATTACACTTAATTCGACCTGTACTAAGAAATTCATTGAAGAAGAAATTCAATTTTGCTAATGATCTTTTTAATTCTAATATTTTTTTAAGGAATTACGCCATAGGTAAACCATATTTTTAATATTCTGCTCTTAATAAACTAGTATTATACAGTTACATTTGTTTGATATTTAAAGATCTACTTGATCTTTTGAACAAGATATACTTCGCGAGAGCTCCAGGCCCTCTTGTATTTTAAGAGCTCCCTGACTATTTAAATTTGTTAATGATAGTAGAGCTATTTTGAATATTTGTTACTGTTCATAATAATGTTAATTTAATTTTAAAGACTTTTTTTGCTAAAAATTTTTTGAAATTATGGGCAAAACTTTTTTTTCGAGCGTGTCAGTTCTAAGAGTCCGTCTCCCAGGAAAAATTTTTGAATTTAATATTTTCATAAAATCTTAAAAATGCTAAGAAATTTTAAGTCATATAAAAATTCAATGAGACTAAAAAAGCTTAAATCCAATTTATTTGTTTTATAAATGTAGACATTTATTAAAAAATCATATGTGTTTTTTACATAAAGACTTTAATTAAAAACATGGACTAGTAATATGTCCCATTGTATAACTTTGAAACTAATGAACAAAAATGACTGAAAACAAAAAAATGCAAAGAAAATGATATAAACTTAAAAAAACATATATATGCTTTTTAAGCCCATTAAGGGCATAAGTGGTTTCTCTAAAGAAAGAGATATCTTAACCATTGATACTTCAAGATGGGTGGCTAGTTCGTCTCCAGGGAAGGAATCATGGCAACTCCAATTATCAAACTGACCTATCGTTTAGTAAATGAAACCGAGTAAACAAGTTTCAAATCTGAGGTAATGTACATTAAGTACTGCCATATAACAGAATCGGACACATCATCCCTCATAAATAACATATAATTAAAACATATATTTGTCCTTTATGTATTACTACACCATTCATTAGAAAGTTGTTGAGTACACACCTCAAATGTTTCTGGCATAGTTCATCTATCTTACAATAAATGCATATTGCATTCAAATAAATTAATAAAATTGAAACAACACTTAGAAATGGTTTCAAGATGAAAATGAATAAGTTTCAATAATAAGGACCCTATATATATTTAATTTTTACGAGTTTGCTTGAATTTCTTTTATTTTTAGTAAATTGAATTAAAATAATTCTTTATCTAGGTAAATTTTACAAAACTACAAATATTGTTGAAAATAATGGGTCATATGGAGTATTATTAGATAATAGCAAATTAAAGACACCCTTGGGTAAAGAAATGATAATAAATAGCAAAGCCTTAGCACTTGCTGTTGCTGAAGAATGGAATTTACAAGAAAAATCTATACAAACTGATTCAATGCATTTGGTATTTATACATTTTATAAATTTTGTTTTAAATTTTTTTTTATGCTGTTATTAAAAATCATTTTAAGGTAGAAATTTAATTTATAATTTTTTCAGACAAAATTATGTTATTTGTCAGTAGATAATCCTAATGAACATTGTGAAAAAGATATTGCACAACAAATACTGTCTTATTTAGAAACAGATACTGTCTTCTTTATTTCAGATGTAATGTATCGCTAATATGTTTTTATTAATCAATATTTTTAAGAAATGGGATAGTTTTATTATTACTGACGTTCCAACCATTGACATAAAATAGTTAAATTTTTTTGACAGGCTAAATCTTTTTCTCTGCTCTCACCGAATCAATTTCTTTCAACAATGTGTCAATCCTACTATGCTACCATTTTAGTTTCCAATTTATATTGAAATAACTTCTTGACAACTGCACAAAAATATTCATCAGAATAAATTTTATTAAAGATATTTAAAAATATATATATATAATGAGTTTAAGTTATTATGAGCAAAATTGGTTTTCATAACATTTAGGACATTTGTGTTACCAGTAAAGTATATGTATTTTTTTTTTTTTTTTTAAATATTCAATCATTAATTAAGGTACTATATGTGGGGAAATAAAAATCGTATAAAAATTTTAGGCGGATATAATAGTTGTATTTAAATTATACTAACTATTTGAATAATGTTTATATCAAAATAACATTTTTAGTGGTAATATTTGAAACAAGTACATCAGCATATTTTTGGAAAGTCTTACTAAAGTACTGATAGGGGGCATAACCATATTATATTCTTTTATTTTCAATTTTATACAATTTTAAATTAGTCAATTTTGTAATATTTTGAATAGTAATGGAATACTTACATCATTTCAAATTAAAGCTTGTTAAATGTAATATATGACTAAAATAAGAAAAACTTTCTAGTCACTTATTCTATATAAGTAATCAAACTCTAAAGTCAAAAAATATATAATTTTTTATAGAAATGTTAATTTTTGTTTTTAATGTTTCAAATATGTAGCTAAGGGTTTACAACTGTGATTTTAATACTTTCAGATAGTTCATTAGAAATACTAATTTGAAAAATATTATTTTACTGGATTTCTATTGTATTTAAATTTTTATAAATAGTATAGTAAAAAACAAGTAGTTTCAAAAATAGATATAATAAATAAAATTTTATTTTATTCAAAAATAAAAAAATTGAATATGAAAAAAAAAATTGAATTTCAAAATTATGAATTAATGATTTAGTTAACAAAGTTACTTCATTATTTAAATTGTTAGTACAAAATAAATCAACATGCTTGAATTAGTATAATTAATTTTCATTTATTCTGTCTGTTGAAAATACTTTAACAACTAATGATCAAACTTATTTCAATGTTTTCAAAAGGAATTTCCCATAGTTTTAATTTATTATAGCAATTTAATAAAATTAATTAAAATCAATTTATTATTTAATTTTCTAAACCTGTTATTTGTACAATATAATCAATAAAAATATTTAAAATTAAATTATTACATCATTGTTGTTTCTACTTGTGTATTAAAACATAAAAATTAAGTTTTTTAATAATTGGATAGTTAAAAATAAAAATTGTGGCTTTCGTTTATACTGAGTGGTTTATTTTACTAAAGCCGCTAATCAAAATGTTGATAACTGAAAAGTAATGTTGATAATTATATATATTTTCTTCTTTTAGTTACATGTTTTGTCAATTTATTAATAATGAAGTATTTTTTATATTTGTTACTTATACCAAATAATGGGGTCAACTTTAATTTTTCAAATGTAACATACATCATTAACTAGGTTATTTATTAAATAATAATTTAATTTGAAATGAGCGATTGGTAACAAAATTTAGACCAATATTTCATAAGTTCTCATCATATTTGTACCCTTATGGTAAGCCGAGTATGGAAGAGTATAGCTGAGCAATGTGTAGTGATAAAAGTAGCAGCTCCCTTGCCTCATTTTTACTTTTGAATAAATAAGTGTTTCATGATAAAAGTGTAACCTAGTATATCATTTTTTTTTTTGTGAACTTGATCTTATTAGTTTTTACTCTTTAATTTATTTACTTTTTTCTAATAAAGTTATATTAAATTTGTTATTATTAAATCAATTAATTAGAATGACAAGGACCTAGAAAAACTCTTAAATGAAAAGTGGCTTCCCATAATCAATAACTTTAATAAATATTTTGAAACTAATTTAAAACCTTCAAAAGGAATATACATTAATTGTCTTGATGCTTACACCAAAAAAATGGTAGAAAAATATCTTCTATCACTTGGTTTTCCAGCCTTACATGGTAATTGAAATTTAATTTTATACTAATAAGATTACTTTTAGTTATTTAAGTAATTAATTCTATCTAAAGTTTATTTAACTTTGATAAAATTTTTAATTATATTATTTAATTTCGTATTTTATAATAAAAAAAAAAAACAATAATCAAATATTTTATAAAATATTAGTTCAATGTTTTGAGATAAATTTTTTATTTCAATTTTAATTAATTTAAACAAAAATGTAAATATTTTACATATAGGCGTGTTACAAGCTGTTGAAACATTAAAATCATTAATTTTAACAATCTGTTGTTTACATCAAGATATTACTGTAAATGATGCAGTTTTACTATCAAAGTTAGAAGAAGAATACCAAGTGAATATAAATAAATTTTAATTACATGCTTTATTTATCAAAAATTACAATTTGAATATATTATGTTATGTATATAGTGTACAAAATGGGGAAGAGTGGATTGGATTAAAGATTACTCAGATACTGATTCAGTAATAAGATTATCAGCTGCTATGTTATTTATTTATTATACACTTAATCCAAAACATAAACCAATGGCTAAAAAAGACATTTATCCTCAAATACAACAGTCTTTGAAACAATAGGATATAAAATTTACTACAAATTATTTAAGCATTAGGCCTTAAACTACTATTATAACAATAATGAAATATCATGATATTTTTAATTTATCATTATTACATTATTGGTATATTTGTGAAATAAATTTTGCTACACAAATAAACTAAAAACATAACAGGTCAGACTTTGGTTACTTTTTATTTTAATTACTGAAATACCTCCACCCATGTATCATACAAAGGTCTAGAAATAAGTACATTGTCATTTATTATTCATTATTTAATTGATATGATTATCAAAACATATCAAATTTTCATTTAGAGATTAATACATTTGGTATGATTATGGTTTAACAAGTGAAGGCACACCAGGTGACACATCAATTGGCAAAGCAGAATCCAAATTCTTTTTAAGTAGTATTAACCATGCAGCAATTGTTTGGTCTCTTGCAAGGCAGTCGGTAAATGTAGACATGTCTTTTAGTTGATCAGGTAAGCATTGTCGCAGAGCTTCTCGAGCCCTAAAAAATTATAAAATGAATAACCATATATCAGAAATTTAGTCCTGGGGATAAACCATAGGTTAATAAATAAGTTTTAAAATATATTTGTTTTCACTACATTAGATCAAATAGTTTTTTAATATTTAGTTTAGAGCCCTGACTTAGGGTTGTATGCTATGAAATAGCATCTATTTCATGAAAAATGAGATTTTTGTGACAGTAGCATACATAAAATATTTTCAAAGGCTGTTTTTTATGTAGGATGGTATGGCCGAGTCGGTAATGCGGCAATGCTTGACACGCACTGTCTCTGGTTTGAAACTCGGTCACAGGTGGCTTCATTTACCAAACGAGAGATCATTTTAGTAATTGGAGTCGCCATCCCATTCTCCAGCAACGGACTAACCACCCATCCCAGAGTATAATGGTTAAGAAACCTCCTCCATTGGGGGAACACGCTATGGCCTTTAATGGGCTAATAAAAGCGTAAAAAAAAAAAAGTGTTTTTATGTTTTAATGTAAAAAAAATAAAACAAGAATTCTATCAATAGATTATGAACTACAATAACGCTAAACATAACAAATAAAATGATAATTCTAAAAAATAGAAAACTACTTATCCATTAAATATTATAAAACAATAATTTTTCAAATTTCAATCTGCTATAAACACTTAAGTTCAAAAATGAAATAAAACAATTGTTTGAGAGAGACATCTTTAAGTACATCACTGTTTTGTAATGTAAACTAGGCAAATTATAATTGTTTTTAAGTAACAACGAAGTATATATAAGAAACTTCCATATCTCAACCTCTTAACTTCAAGGTTTCTCTTTATTTAAATTATAGTAGAATAACGTAATAATTAGTAAATATGTAAATTTTTATACTTCTAAATTATATTATATTATACCTAGGATTTTCCGAAAGTCTTACATAACAACCCACAACATGTCTAAGAAGTCTGGTTGAAGGTTCTCTCTCTAAGGCCAAGACCATTTTACCCTAAAATTATTATATTTTATTTGTATTTAATTGATAAAAAAAAAAATACTAGAATACTAACTAATATTAAAGCAACATGAGAAAATCGATCATAAGTTTGACAAATATAACTCAAACCATTGTCATCCATAAGAATTTTTTGCAAAATGAAAGTAGAAAGTGTTTTTGTTAATTCAAAACCAGTTTCCATGATCCGCAAACATAATGGAATAATTTCAGTAGTAAGCAAGAAAGTAATAACTTCTTGTTCTTCAGTCTAAAACATAATAATTAATGTTAAGTCTAAGATAATTTTTACTCATAAATAAAAAATTTATAAGTTATAAATAATACAGAGAAAGGATTTTATTTTGATAAAAATTTACTTTCACTAATGCTCCAATAACCCCTAAGCTTGTAAGTCTTAGGTGTTCAAAGTTTCTACATTTGTTACCATTATGTAAAAATGGATACATGTAAAGAGGTATTTGTGCTTTAAGGAACTGAGAACGAGTTTGGGGATGAGCACCAACACATTGTAGAAGTGCAAGTGCATTACATAGACGTGTAACTTGCTGCAAAGACATTGTAGGTGGATTAACAAACTGATAGGTAGAAACAATTTCAAATAATAATGCAGCAATAGTTCCAGTTGTATGCCATAAAAGTGGGCCGAGATCATGGATGATATCACGACGAGAACTGGAAGATAGATTAAATATACAATATTTAATAATTTTATAAGCATTCAATACTGAGAGTTTAATTTAATTTTTATCTCTCCATATGATATACACAATTTCATACCTAAGTTCAGAAAGAGAATTTTCTCTTGTATCTGCATTGCAGAGTTCTACAATCCATTGGTACACTTTTTCGCGATCATATCCAGGTTGACTGAGTTGTTGGGACAACTGTATCGAGTCCATTTTGAACATCGGTAATTTTCTTGTCACAAAAACAAAATTGAATATGTGTATTTTATTTGAAATTATAATTTAATAAATTAACATAAAAAACCAAGCAATAAATTTAAAATGAAATAAAAAAAATTACAAAATTAACTCTAAATACACAAATATATGTAAAATTTAAAATACATTAACAATAATGGTAGAAATCTAATTTAGGTAATTTAAAATATATAAATAAGACACAGCATTAAAACGAATAGTAAACTTTAACACCGACGATAATACATAGTTTAAAATAATATTTAATTATATTTCAAATTGTTAATTAATTGTATACGTTATCTTTGAAACAATGATGTTGACATGATAATAATGGATAAAAACAGTGTGCCACATTAAGTAATAATAAAATATCTATCGACTCTTCTATTGGAAAAACCCTTAAAACTTTACGTTCCGTTGCGAATTCATTTTGTTTCTAAACTTAAAAAAACTTTAATTTTTTCCCCTCTTTAATAAATAAATTAATTGGTAACTTAGTATCTATAAAAAAAATTACGTCAATAATATTACAATAATTTTTTTGTTAAAATTTACAATACATTTTAATGATGTGTCTTATTTATATATTTTAAACTAGGGTTCACATAACTAGGGATCCACCCAAGACTAGTGATGGGCATAATCGAATGATTTCGATAATCGAATGATTAGTAATCGAGACATTTTCATAATCGAGTGAATCTCTCGAAAAATCACTCGAAGTTATAATCGTCTGCTCGTATGATAAGAATAATCAACTATTATTATTTATCGAGAGAATCGAAAAATTATTCGAAATATGAATAAATATACCTTTAGTAAATAATTATTAATTTAATTTTGCTTTTTTTATTTGTTGGTGTTTATTTATAATTATTATATTAAACTATAATTTAGGAATAATAATAACAATAATATATTAATAATGCATTATTAATAAGTGCTTTAAATAAAAGACAAGTTGTTATTTTTATTATTTAATAATTATTACCTATATTTTAAAAAAACCGATAACAAATTTAAAAATAAAAACATAAGATAAGGTAGCAATAGCCGGCTTGACCATCATAATTAAAACACCTGATTCCACACCTAATTGATTTTTCATAAATTCACAACTAGTGAGAGAATCAGAACTCGGTAGTTTAGCCAGTTCAGGACAAAACTTTGTTCTAATCGTCACATACTTCCCAAAAATGTGACAGATAAGGTGTTGTCATGAGTAGCGATTGAACGAGTTGAAAATAAGAAGACTCGAAGTCAATAATTTAATAATAATTCGACTATAATTTATGCTAAATAAAAACTTAAAAATAGTATTCTCTCGTTTCATCGTTTCATGGACATCATTCGAAATAACTTTTATTCGATTATATACATTTCAAGATCAAGAAATCATTGTTTTTATAATAAACGAGAAATCATTAGAAATAATCACTCGATTATAGAATAATCAATATTATTTAAAAAATCAGAATATCTCGATTATATAATAGATATGATTTCAATAATCGAAATATCTCGATTATTTTCATAATCTCGATTATGCCCATCACTACCCAAGACCGGGGACCTACGAGCCTCACACAACTACGGCGCGTAAGCCTCATTGGGCCATCCTCATTATTAGGCCACCGATTCCGGTAGGAGAACCCCCCTACGTTGGGAACGATAAGTGTTTTGCAAGAAATATTATATATCAGAATCAGTGTAACAAAAATATATTTATAATTTAATTATAGAAAAATCAAAAAAATTCAAAAAGAGAATAGAGTAAAATGTATTGAGTATAAGGTAGACGTTTGTTTATGAGTATTCCCCTAGGGCAGTGGTTCTTAACCTTTTTTAGTTCAGCGCCTCCCTTATCGTTATAACTAACTGCTAACGCCCCCCTCATGCAAAATCAAATTTTCTTCATATAAATATATATATATTTATTTATTCATCAGTATATTGTAACATTATTAATTAAAGTAAAAACTTTTAAAAATTATACCTATCAATGACTATCCTGAGCCTGATGAGTAGCTACTAATTTGTTGCAAATGTCCAACCGATTTCTTTGTTTCGTCAAAAGCTGAACAACAACGCTGAATCCTTTTTCAACTAGATACGTTGACGGGAAAAAGAGGAGCAACAATTTAACTTGTTGCCATAGTTGTGGATAAGTGTCTTTAAGCTTGATCCAGGCAAACTCGTAAACATGTTTAAAAACAAGTTGTGCCTCACAATCGTGTTTAAGATCGATAAACTCCTTTTGTAAATGAGGTTCGAGATCTTCCACAAATTCAAACGAAAATGGATCTAAAATCCAATTACAGATTTGTAACTCAAGTAGGTCTTGAAATCTTGATTTCATGTCTTTTTTGAGCTGCAAAATATGATCAGTGAAAATTAGAATTTTGAGATTCGAAAACTGACTCAGTTCTTGACGATTTATGTTTGATCTGTAAAGATCAAACTTAAAAATTAATGAGGAAATTATTCCTTTGGCTTTGATAAAGTTCATCTTATTCCCTTGAAGCTTCAAATTGACTACATATTCATTTTTTCAAAAATATCTGTGGGTACCCAATCTTAATTTTTCGTTGCTTCAAATTATCTTTTAAGAAAGGATCAATTTTATCGAGAAATTCAATGATTGAGTCAAATAATGCGAAAAAACGACACAAATATTTTCCTTTGGAAAGCCACCTTACTGCAGTATGCAAAAGTAATCTTTCAAAATCTTCAACATTATCATGACAAAGTTCTCGAAACATACGGTCATTGAGTAAACTTGCTTTAATCTTATTTACAGCTTTTATGACGAATTGAAGGGTTTCGTACAGGACACCGCTTAAGTTTTTAGCAGCTAAATTTTGGCAATGTATAACACAATGAACACAAATAACACCTGGGACCTTGTTTTTTAGGTGGGCTATAAACCCAACATGACGACCGGTCATTGAAGAAGCGCCATCCGTTGCGCATGCAATAATATTTGTCAAGGGGACATTTTTTCTGGTAAAATATTCCTCCATCGCTTGAAAAATTGACGAACCTTTGGTATCAGTGATCAAACTTATAGCAAATAATACTTCCTCGACAATTTCTATACGTTCATTAATAAACCTCACGTAAGCTAGTAATATAGCTTTATTATCTGTCAAAGTTGATTCGTCAATCTGTAGTGCAAAATTATTTTCTCTTAAATAATTTATAAGTTTGTTTTCGATTTCACCTGCCATTTCATCAGTTCTTTTGGAGACAGTATCATTGATCAAAGAAATTGACTTAATCATCTTATTGCTAGCAACCTCTTCTTGCATAGTATCTATTATTTCCTTAAGAGCCGGTAAATTCTGTTTTAAACTTTTGAAAATATTACCAAACCAAACTAAAGACTCATGAAATAGAATTAAATTTGAATTATTTGTTCAAAGATTGAAAAATTATTTTTATCCTAACTAACCCCTTTCAAAAATTAGTTGATGATATATTTTTGTCAAAACCCCTTTCTGAGGCTTAATTCTGATTAAAAAAAACCCAGCACAGGGGGGTCGCGGCACAGTAGTGACGTGACATATTTGGATCAAGTATAATGATATCTGACAGTGATTAAAATCACTATCATAAAAAACGCTTCGATGCAAATCTTTAGATAGTGTTTAATTTTAAAAAATAGGTGGATTATTCCAAAAGCAACATGATCTGCTAGTTCGTTATTAATATTTTATTAAAAATTTAAAAAATAAAATCGAGAATTTTCACACAATAATAGCATTCGGTAGCTATTTTCACGATGAAGACAAAATAAAGTCCAAAATTTTTTTTTTTGCATAATAAAGTACATTACATTAGCTTTAATTTAAGATATATTTAAAAGTGTCAGACCTTCCGGAACACTTTCAAAATTTAAGTTGAAAAAGTAAATTTTTTTTGAAAAAGTTGTCATTTTAAATCCCCCCTGTGGACAGTTAAAGGATCAGATATAACAAAAAAATATATCAAATGAAAAGTAATAATATCATGCATCTATATAAAAAAAAATTATATTCATATGTTCATTTTTAATTAAGTTATGGCAGTTTTTAGTAAAAAAAATTGAAAAAATTTTGAAAATTAGCAATTTTTAAATTTCTAATTTTTTTGGAGGTTTCCCCCATTTACGGGAACGAGGGAAATTTCTTCAATTTTGAAGGGTAATGTCTTCGACTAGATACAATTTGTGATCTTTTGACGTATTGTTGAAAGAAATCCGTTCGTTGAAAGCTGAGAAAAAGTGGTATCAGACACAAAAAAAAAAACACATCATTGTAAAACCAATACCTTCTCAGCTTCGCATCGAAGCTAAAAAAAATTGAATGTGCATGGAATGGATTCAAAATTTTTGATGAATGTGAATGTAAATGTATTCTTTTTTTTTAAGGAATTGTGAATGGGAANATGGAATGTGCATGGAATGGATTCAAAATTTTTGATGAATGTGAATGTAAATGTATTCTTTTTTTTTAAGGAATTGTGAATGGGAATGCATTACTTTTTTTAATTGCGGAATGGGATTTGGAATGCATTACTTTATAAAAAGAATTTTACAAACACTGGTAATTACATTATTTATACTTAATTATTTATACCTTGCTATTTTCGTTTTATAGAGAAGAAGAACTGAAAGAGCTAAAAAGAAAAAATATTGTTTTCTTATTGGTCACTTGGCTCAAAAAGTGTAACTTGAATTAATATCAAAGAAAAAAAAATATTGCATAAATATTATAATTGCATAAGTTGATAAAAATGCTATGCAATAGCTTTACCGTGGCAGTCCCCGAGTGCCACACGTTTTTTTTTTTTGTTTTCAATAAAGACACTTGTACGAAGCGACAAGTCCTTTATCAAGATCAGATGTTTGTTTTTTAAATAAACTATTCATAGTACAGTAACTATTCAAACGACTATACAAATTTATAAAAAGATATGCCGAATTGTCTTTTTCATATAATATAAAAATAAACAAATGTTGTGACTCTGGTTATTATCCTAAGATAATAGAAAGAAGCTGAAAATTGGAGTTCTGTTAAGATTCCCATTGGGAATCCGTCCGGAAACTAGTCTGTGGTATTACACGAAATTCGAACCCCGATATAGTTATATCCTACAGATTCTATAATATATTGAAATTCAAAAATATTCCGTGCCTAGTTTCACCTAAAGTATTGTCCGCTGTTACGTTGTTGAATTTCATTAACCTATCTTTTTTTTTTATATTAATACTTGTTTTTAACTAATTAGTAATAATGTCAAAAATTAGTGGTTATAGAAAAAATCTATTGCAGATTTATTTAAAGTATATTTTTAACTATTGAAAATTTCTTGTAGATAATTTTTTATTATTAACAAAACAAATTATCTTCTGAAAAGTTTTCTATCAAGCCTACAATTTTTATACATGTTTGCCATAACAGTAACAACTATTCTTATCATAGCGATTTTAATCTACTTCATATCAACTTTAATTGTCCCAACTATGCAATTTTTTTTTTTATGTCTATCCTCACTTTTTTAACTTTCACCGGACCGATTTATGTCAACAATACGTCAAAAGATCACAAATCGTATCTAGTTGAAGCTATTCCCTAGTTTCCTCTAAATGAAGGAAATCTTCCAAAAAATTACAATTTTTAAAGTCGGTAAATTTTTTTTTAATATCTTTGGCCTTTATTTTCAATTTAAAAGTTAAAAAAAAATTATTTTAATTTAATGAATAAATGAACAAGACTATCAAATTAAAATAACAATATCTATAGTTGAAAAAACCATAATAACGACTGGTTAAACATGTAACCTTGAAGTTTCATATTTTATTTAAATAACACTAGAATTTAGTTTTCATTATTATTTTAATATTTTGAGTACATTTTAAAATGGGATTTATGACAGCCTAAAATTTAATTACAGATCATTGTGGTCTGGTCTCATGGACATTTATACAAACCTTTAACTAATTATCGGTTTGATAATTCAGGAGTATAACTATGGGGTTATAATCATCTCTTATAAATAAATTATAATTACAAATTAATCATAATTAATTTTAGGCATCTTTCTTAAGAGATTTAGTTTCCCGAATAAAAATAACACGGTAAATATACTACTTTTTTTGTCTGGAAGAAGAATAAAGATATTGTGCCATAAAAATTTATTCTAAAATAATAATCCTAATTACCCCATTAATTGTAGATTAAGAATTTTTTCAAGTACAAAAGTTGTTAAACATCAAATTAATTTATTATTGTTAATCATTCACTTTATATTTTATTTTACTAGGCAGTAAGAGTTCAAGAAAGAATTCTCAGCCCCTTTCCTCAAGAACTACACCTGTTCTATATTATTAGTGTTCAGAATAATTATATTAATAATATAAGTAAACTAGATAAAAGAATTCCAAGAATGATTTTTATACAAAAATATAAAAAAAAACTAACTTAAAAAATTATCACTGATTTCTCTTTTTAATAGTATACAGCTAAGTCAATACAAATGATCAAATAAATAATCAACAAATTAATATATTATATATATTCATATGAAATATGTATATGTATATACATAATATATATAAATTATAAATCGGAACTGCTCCATTTATATGCTTCATCCTCTAATGATTTCTTAGAATTAAGTTGTAATAACCATCTAGATTCATATCCATTTGATCTATCAACACCATCCCATTTGTGACCAGGTAGAATGCCAAATCTATTGGGTGGACAAAATCCTCGAAACATTTTTATTTCTAAAAGTAATTGTAATACAAACATTATTTAAATATTAAAAATTATTATTCATAAATTATATTTAATATTTATAATTAAAGGAGTATTTTGAAAAAGTTATTACTTAATTTTATCTAACATTATTTAAAATTGGGAAATATTAATTAAAAACATTATATTTGACCATAAAAACCATGAAATATACTTAATAAGCAATAATGTATTGAATCAGAAGTAAATTACATAAAGTGGCTAAGCCAAGATTACTTTTAGGATGGTTTATTTTCTCAAAATAAAAAGTTTTACAGGTAGGAGTGACATTTGAGAACAGGCATTTGTCTGTTTTGATTTATTAATAGTTTATAAAAATGATGTATTTTGCTAATTTTCAAGCTAGTAATACTAAAAAATGCACACTTAAATTAATTAATCTTTATTTAACTCATTTAATTTTATTACTAAAATTCAATTAAATATATAATAATTAAATTTATAGACAGAAATTTATTATTACCATGCCTTACGCCATCAGGAGAATCATCATCATCTTTTTTATTTTTCCTTATATAGTCAAGCATAGGATCACCATCCCTTACTTTTGATTTTAACATTTCTTCTAAATCTTGATCATCAGCATACCTTGCCAGAGGTTTTTGCATTTCACGAATCTCATAGTTATGTTGTTCTTGAGCATCTTGCACTTGCTTTACTCTACAAAAAAAAATTAATTAATAGAATACAAAAAATTAAAATTAATATAAGATAAAAACCAATAAAATATTACCCTTTTCCCCAAACAGCATATTTTTCTTTATATTCTTTTAATTTTTCCTCTTTTAACATTTCATCTTCTTTTTCTTTTTTGAGATCACGTTTTCTTCCAGTTTTTCTATCTCTTTTAATTGGTATATTATTTTCTATTTCTTCATTAACCTAAAAAATTTAATAATGCGCTTAACAATTTATTAAAAATTAAATTTAAAATGTGTTTAGTAATATATGTATAAAGATTATACTTGTTAACTTACTTTAAATCTAAAAATAATATTTTTATGTTTCAAAACAAAGAAATAGCTATAACTCATGTTATTTGTGAGTGATTGTAAGAGAGTTATGTTTTTTATATTATTATTCAGAAAAATTAGTCAAAGTCTACATTAATTAGTTTTTATGGTAATTTCTAAAAGTTGTTTACTTTTATTATTATTAGCAAATGTTAATGAAATTATGACAAGTTAAATATATGTATTTACAGAACTTTAAGTTTAAGTTGAAAAATATTCTAATGTTTAATTACAAAATCCATTTAAACCTTAAAAAACTATATACAAAAGTATAATAGTACTTTTTTTAATAATCACTATCACAAATTACCTATCACTTAAAATATATACACATAAAATATATCAACTCTATGTTTGTTAAGCTATAGTAATTTTAAAAGTATTTTTCTTTAACATATTTTTATTGAAATGGTTGTCTTTATAATTTTTAAATTACTTGACTTCCTTGATTTTTCAGTCAGGTTTAAAAAAGTCTTACTTGACTTATAATCAAATATTATAAGGGAGTATGTTATTTCATCACCACCTTTATTATTTTTTTAGCTTCGATGCGAAGCTGAGAAGGTATTGGTTTTACAATGATGTGTTTTTTTTTTTGTGTCTGATACCACTTTTTCTCAGCTTTCAACGAACGGATTTCTTTCAACAATACGTCAAAAGATCACAAATTGTATCTAGTCGAAGACATTACCCTTCAAAATTGAAGAAATTTCCCTCGTTCCCGTAAATGGGGGAAACCTCCAAAAAAATTAGAAATTTAAAAATTGCTAATTTTCAAAATTTTTTCAATTTTTTTTACTAAAAACTGCCATAACTTAATTAAAAATGAACATATGAATATAATTTTTTTTTATATAGATGCATGATATTATTACTTTTCATTTGATATATTTTTTTGTTATATCTGATCCTTTAACTGTCCACAGGGGGGATTTAAAATGACAACTTTTTCAAAAAAAATTTACTTTTTCAACTTAAATTTTGAAAGTGTTCCGGAAGGTCTGACACTTTTAAATATATCTTAAATTAAAGCTAATGTAATGTACTTTATTATGCAAAAAAAAAATTTCGAACTTTATTTTATCTTCACGGTGAAAATGGCTACCGAATGCTATTATTGTGTGAAAATTCTCGATTTTATTTTTTAAATTTTTAACTTTATAATGCTATGACATATTGAAAAGTGTATGGATCAACATTATTTTTTTATGAGAAATAATATTTTTTAATAATCCCTTTTTCATTCGACATACTTTATCTGAATCAGGATATTAATAACGAACTAGCAGATCATGTTGCTTTTGGAATAATCCACCTATTTTTTAAAATTAAACACTATCTAAAGATTTGCATCGAAGCGTTTTTTATGATAGTGATTTTAATCACTGTCAGATATCATTATACTTGATCCAAATATGTCACGTCACTACTGTGCCGCGACCCCCCTGTGCTGGGTTTTTTGTTTACTTATTAGAATTTCAGGAATAGTTAGGGGTTGTACCCAACTCAATAATAACAGTCAAAAACAACTCTTTATATACATCCATCTAACTCAGAGATATAAACATAGATTTAAGGGGTAGTTTGTATACCGTATTTTATATATATTTTGACAGGAGAATATTTATGGAGGATTTGTAAGTATGTATCCTCCTCTAAATTTATAAGGCTACAAAATTTTAAACCAAAAATTTTTCTTTTTGAAAGATTATGAAAAAAAAAAAGTTTAATCAATTATTCTAGATTTCAGGCAAAATTCTTATAAGCCTTGATATTTCTGTAACCATTTTAAAATCTCCTAAATTTTCATGATTTTTTTAAGTTTTCTAGACTTGTGATAACTATGTGCTTAACAAATGTAGAGATTATTAGTAGTCTGCTACTAGTAAGAATCTCTAAATCCTAATGTGATTTTTTTTTATATTCATGTCACTTAAATTTAACTAGCTAAATAGTATACCTTTTTAGAATTTAATAAATCATTTAATGTAGATTTATTGATTTTTTCAACATATTTTTGAACTTGGTCAATCTTAGTAGTTTCTTCTTCAATATCACTATCTTCACCAACTCGTTTCCAACGATTTTTATTTTTATACAAATCCAATATTTTAACATCTTTAGGTCTGTCATCAACAACACCTACTATTTGAGGAGCAAATTCATCAGTAGGGTCAAATCCTGCTACATTATTATCACTACCTTGATATGTGTCAATGTCTTCATCAACACAATCAATGTTGTCATCAATTATTTGTACTCTATAATTATAATAATACTACATTAGTAAGGGTCAAAAAAAAATTTTATAAATCAAAGTTATTATAAAATGCCATAAATTTTTTTTTGTTTTGTTCAAGATCAAAACATTAGTTAGAATAATTATTTTATTCTAATATTTGATGAGGAATACATGACAGACATCTTTAAACTACATACTTAAAAATTGTAAAAGCATTAATTGTAGTTCACAAACAATATTAAGTAAAAATAAAGTTTATTCTATAGGTAGTATAACAAACCTTTTTTGAATTTTTACTTTATCTTTCTGCTTTTTCCCACCAGAAAGATATTTCTTTAGGTAATCTTTCTGTGACACATTTTTTTTTTTCTTGGAAACTAAAAATTTTACGTTTTATATAAATATATTTTTGCTGATAATTAAACAAGTTCTATAGATACATACCTTTTTCAGACATCAGAATTTTTTTTTTTACCAATTAATTGTAATGTTACAAAAGTAGTACTATTTATATTGATTATCTTAACATCAATCGGTCAGATATGCAGTAGGTATTAAGTATGTCCCCAATCATAAAATTAATTCATATATAAGTCAACCGGTCCAATGGTCAGTATCTGGTTTGTTTGACAGCCAACCGCACACAGTGCATCAGGATTACCAATCAAAAAAATATATGAATCGTACAATTAACAATTCAAAAATGATCATATAATTCGCTAAATATATCGTACGTTTTTATCTCATTCGTGATAAGAAATTACATATGATATATTTTGATAATAGTTATCTACTGAAGTAACCTGATTATATCATAGATTGAATACACATAGGTAAACCTAATCGTACACAATTTTGGCAGTTCAAATTTTATCATGAATGGTCGTAGGGAAACAATGCGCTGGACGCAGGTGATTATGCTGATAGATAGCGTAAATTTTGAGTGCTTCTATTGATTGAAATATACGTGGTATTTTAAATATTGTTTAAATTATTAAATTAAAATGTGATGTACATTTTTAAACAGTGATTGTGATATACGTTAATTGCATTTTATGATATAATGAAAGATTTTGTAATTTTAACTCTTTGTAATTACTTTTTCATTGAAGTTTTATTTTATTTTTTACTATACTAAGAATCAATAATAGGAATTTGACATAAAATGTGGTACTACAATACAAGACTAAACTGTTGGCCTCTAAATATTTTTATAAATGATTTCATACAAAAGGTAGTGGCAGATAAATTATTTTTTAATTAGGAGGAGTTAAGAAATCTTAATAATAAAAATCATTATAGAAGCTGTGCCCCAATATCATAGAGCTTTTATAGTATATTTATTTTGTATTTGTATTACTATATCAAGATATATAATAATAAAAAAATATATTATTATGAACTATTAAATATACATAAATGGTTTTCTTCTTATTAAGCCACCTTCAAATATTTCATTTATTTTAGAATAGTATACTGTTAAATTTACCTATGCATAAATAATATTAACCAAGTATTTAAGTTTAATCGCTCATATTTTATTTTTTAATTATTTTTTCATATTAATTATGCTCAATAACTTTTAAATTGAAATATGATGCATAAAATTTCCAAAATATTGAATATATATATATAATATGTGTCATAAAAAGTGTACAGAAAGGTATGTCAATGGGGGGGACTTAAATTTCTTAAAATAACTTTTTTTATAATTTAATTAAAAATTCTCAGATTATGAAATTTTCCGAAGTTATTGATTTAATTATCGTATCATGAACCCATGATTATTTTGTAAGTTTTAGTTTTAAGAAATTTATATTTAACATTATAATTACTAGAAAGTAAAAGTTTACTGCACAATGTAAATATAAAAGGGGACTTGACCATCTACTCGTTGGTCAGTGTTTCATCGGTGAATGTTACATTATAGTTATTATTTTGACACTTTCCGAAGACACTTGAAGAGTGAATGTGTCAAACGTTCTATGTGCCAAAAAAGTGAAAAATTGTTTTATGTCTGATTTATGTTCTATGTGCCAAAGGCCACAATCTTGTATGTGTTTCAAATGTCAATTAAATTTTTACTTGTACAAAATTGCATTCATAGATGGTGTTCGATATGTGAGACATGCCCATGTTACCATTGTTTTTTGTGTTTTCTGAACAAATATGTTTTTGGCACATAGAACGTTTGACACATTCACTCTTCACTTATCCGCGTGGTCAAAATTGTACATATAACACCCAGTTTACCACAATCAAATAAAGTATTATCAATTGACATTTATTATGCTATATAAAAAACAAAATAATCTGTTTACGATTAATACTCATTTATATTAAACATTATTTTATTGAAAGAAATGCAAAATCGAATTTTTTTTGTTAATACTGCTTAATACCTCTTGATCATTAATTTAAGATGTATAAACATTTTAGAATTAAGAAGAAAAATTTTAGCTTCAATGCGAAGCTGAGAAGGTATTAATTTTACTATGATGTTTTTATTATTATTATTTTTTAGCTTCGATGCGAAGCTGAGAAGGTATTAATTTTACTATGATGTGTTTTTTTTTTTTTTTTTTTTTTTTTTTTTTTTG
>NW_026099573.1:22784252-22813031 GCF_025091365.1 Daktulosphaira vitifoliae
CACAATTTCATACTAAATTTAAAAACTATAATTAGTATTTATTCATATATTATATTTTAAAATCAAAGAACTACTAATCAGGATATAATTAAAGAAATAAGAGTTCATGTTGCTTTTAAAATATTTCACCAATTTCTCTAAAGGAAACACTATCTACAGATTTGCATCGAAGCGTTTCTTATGATAGTGATTTTAATCACTGTCAGATATCATCTATACTTATCTCATCTATGCCACGTCTATACTGTGCCTCGACCCCACTGTGCTACCGTTTTTTAATATAATTTCGTAAATTCATGTAATCCTACATACTTAACACGATTAAAAATAAAATATAGCACTTTTTGTGAGATCATAAAACAATTTTACTATAAACCACGTAAAAGAGTACGATTTAAGACGCTACACTACCTTAATTTTAGGCGTAACATCTGTCAAAGGTATAATCTTTATTACATTGTCTAAACTTTAGACAATTTAGACTCTAAAGTGATCATAGAAATTTGAAATTTTGAAGATATTTAAAAAACAATATTTTGAAATGTTGTATTGGGCTTTTTTCTTTTTTTTGAGATTTATAGTTTGGCCATAAAATTTTTTTAAAGANTTTTATTTTTTTTGAGATTTATAGTTTGGCCATAAAATTTTTTTAAAGATTTTTAACTTAAACAGTTTATTGCTGAATAAGTGATATCTTAAAAAGCCTATTATAATCATAATGTAATGTATAATCATTTCCAAAGTTATATTCTTTGCCTACCCGAAATTTCAAAACTCTAAGATGAAATCAAACAGGATATGATCATTTTTAAGTCAAACATAAAAATGTAGGATAAATGTGAAAAACTGCGCTTTTTAATCGAGTGGACAAAAATCATACCACTAACATAAGTTGTCGTCAGTGATTGCGGCGTTATCTTAATGGCCCATTTTATTAGAGTTTTCAATTCTCCGAAAAATCTTCCCTATTTCATAATTGCTATCAATATTTTCATAAAGTCAGGTTCCCACGACTGGTGAACTTGTCAAATAGACCAACAATTGTATACATACGAAATCATCTAATTATCAATAAGTAGAACATTTTTTTTCTTTTAATAATATAATTATTATATAAAAATTACTTCATAAATGGGTTCATAAATTCGTTTCCGACAAATTGATAGGTTATACTTGTCTATAAATAGAAGCTTGAGATCAACTGCAAAATTTAAGTATATAGCTTGTAGTTAGTGTAACTATATAGACGTGGCCAAATTCAAGAAGTTGGGAAGTAGTAGGCGAGGAAAAAGAAGTGTAACTATATAGACACAATTATAATAAAATAAAATTTGAGATGTGTCTTGTGAAGTATATTCATTTCTATTATTTTAAACAACAATAAATATATATTTTTTGAGTGGTAAGAGGGAGAGGAAATTCAATTAACTATCATGTAGCCTTTTTAATTTTTTGATCATATCACAAAACTCCAAAAAAAGCATTGGGCGTTGAACATACGCCGTACTAGATCAGCCTATTGAGAATTAACATACAGAATGTTATAACATATCATGACATTATGTCTATGGATTACTACAAAAAAAATTTTTGCAAAAAAGTGGGTTACGAAAATTGCCATGAACTGATAATGCTACTACATTCGTATACTCCGATATTGTAAAAAACTCCTCCGACAACAATTACTGTGAATACCTGGTTACAAAAATTTGGATTTTACTACGACGATGATTAGTCCGAATAGGACAATTAATTTATTGCTTTGAATGAAATTTGCTCCGAATATCGATTATTCACGAAACCGATTAAAAAATTATGAAATTTCGGAGTAGATCAATATCGTAGTAATATATTATGTGATGAAAAAATATAAACCTTATCGCTAATTAGTACATATTAATTATTATAAAAGAAAAACGTTATAATTGATGACTGTCTATTAATGAATAATTATAACAATAAAGACCCTCGAACTGCATACCACTTTCGATACGATAGGTACATTAACGTAAGGAAAGAGGCTTAGAACTAAAACAACTCCAGTTATATGGGCGTTCATTGTTTCCGCTAAATCTGATTAAAGTTGGTTTTTCGTTTCCGCCAAACCGATAGTTTATACTTGTCTATGAATAGAAGCTTGAGAACCACTGGTTAAAATATTTGCTAAAATAACCCCATAATAATTATCTAATATTCATTTAATCGAACTTTTTACTATTTTTTTACTTTTATTAGATAACAGTGCATAGATAATTAATTGTGAATCATTTTATTCACATTTTAATGAACAATTTATTAAGGCGAATCCTTCTATTAATATATTTTTAAAAAAATTAATATAAAATATTATTTATATAATTACATTAAAATTAGTTTTGATACAGTCTCAAAAAGCGTACGGAATAAAATACAAATTCGTTCAAAAAAAACAAAAGAGACAATTGATAAATATAATAAAAAATAAGTTGGCCGACTTGAATTTGTGAAATTAGTTTTTAACAACAATCAAAAAATGTATAGTTCATAGATCTATTTTTATTATGATGTGTTTTTTTTTTCTGTCACCACTTTTTCACAGCTCTCACTGAATCGATATCTTTCAACGATACGTCAAAAGATCACAAATCATATGAAGTCGAAGACATTACCCTCAAAAATGGAAAAGATTTTCCTCGTTCCCCGTAAATGGGAGAAACCTCCAAAAAAATTTCAAATTTAAAAATTGTTAATTTTTGAAATTTTTTCAATTTTTTTTTACTTTAAAGTGCCATAACTTTTTTAAAAATCACCAAATCAATATAATTTTTTTTTTATAAATGCTTGATGCCTTTACCTATTATTTGATATATTCTTTTAATAAATTTGACATTTTACCTGCCCACAGGGGGGGATTTAAAATGACAACTTTTTGATATGAAAAAAAAAATTATATTGATTTGTTCATTTTTGAAAGAGTTATGGCAGTTTTAAGAAAAAAAAATGTCAAAAATTAGCGATTTTTAAATTTATTTTTGTTTTTGAAGATTTCCCCCATTTACGGGGAACGAGGAACATTTTTTCCATTTTTAAGGGTAATGTCTTCGACTACATACGTTTTGTGATCTTATAACGTATCGTTGAAAGAAATCGGTCCGGTGAGAGCTGAGAAAAAGTGGTAACAGACAAAAAAACACATCATAGTAAAACTAATACCTTCTCAGCTTTGCATCGAAGCTAAAATACATTATGTTTTATCGAATCCGTACTTATGAAGTTTTATTTAAATCATATAAGCAATGGACTTTTAATAATAACTGGTTTTATCTTAATTTGTGCTGGTGATGTTAGCCGTGCATGGATAATCACGGCTATTACTTGAATATCAAAAAGCTGGACAGTTATTACTAAATATTTAATATTTCTTGAGAGAATGTATAGTGCTATTTCTACAGGTAAAATTAACAAAAGATCGGTTACAAATTGTTTGATTTTCGGGGATTATCTATGTGTCTTTAATCTATGTTATAATATATATTTGAGTGTTAGTACAAATATTCAATTATTTGACATAGCACATCTTAGTTATCTATGATAACAGGTTACTTGTTGAAAGAATTATATATTAGAATTATATGTCCTAATCTTTTATCATCCCCACAAAATGAAGGGCCAAGAATTCAAAAAATTATATAACATTGTTTTATAGCTTTTGTACGTAATTTTACAGTAATTAATAATCTAATAATACTAGTAAAAAAAAAAAAACTGTATTACCTTAAACTGTCCAACTAAATGTGATTTCTTAAAAACTTAAATTAGGTAAATAATCTATTAAATACAAGTTTTGAAATTGTAAATAATTAGTGTGATAACTACATTATGTTATTAATTTATCTTTCAAGGGGATGTCACAGTGATGGGGTCACCGATTTTCATAAAATTTATATAAAGCTAATCTATATTGAATTATATTGAACAAATTTGCTACTCCATGGTAGTTATTTTTATTGTTATTATTATCTTTTAACTTTAATTTTAAATTATATCATAAATAAACATTTGGTCTCCTGTAATATAATAATTTTAATTTTTGCTATAAATAATTGTTTTATCTTTAATCAAATTAATCAATATTAGCTTCGATGCGAAGCTGAGAAAATGGTTGAGTTTTTTTCATTTGTATGAGGATTACCTGAAGTTTTGTCAGTTGTTTATACGATAAATAAAATAAAAAAATAGCGGAGAAGGTATTAATTTTACTATGATGTGTTTTTTTTTTTCAGCTTCGATGCGAAGCGGAGAAGGTATTAATTTTTATGTCTGTTGCCACTTTTTCTCAGCTCTCACTGAACCGATTTCTTTCAAAAATACGTCAAAAGATCACAAATCGTATCTAGTTGAAGACATTACCCTTAAAAATTGAAAAAAATTCCCTCGTTCCCCGCAAATGGGGGAAATATCCAAAAAAATTACAAATTTAAAAATCGCTAATTTTCGAAATTTTTTCACTTTTTTTTCTTAAAACTTCCATAACTTTTTGAAAAATCAACAAATCAACATAATTTTTTTTTATACTAAAACCTTAGATATTTACCTTTCATTTGATATCATTTTTTTGAAAATCTATCACTTAACCTGCTCATTGGGGGGGATTTAAAATGGCAACTTTTTTACAAAAATTAATTTTTTCAACTTAATTTTTGAAAATGTTCCGGAAAGACTGCGTCCTTTAAACATATATCAAATTAAAGCTTATTTTATGTACTACAAAATGAAAAAAAAAAATTTGTCCCGACACTTTTTTTTCTACATTTAAACGGCTGCCGTAGTTAAAAAAACACTATTTTTGTGTTAAAATTTTCGATTTTCGATTTTAAATTTTCAACTTAAAAATGCTATAACTTTTTGAAAAATGTATATATCAGCACAAATTTTTTTTTTCTAAATACATTATAAGTACATCTTTCATTTGACATACTTTTTATTAAAATTGGACAATTTCCCCTTATATAGGGGGCGTTCAAAACTTAAAATATTGTAAAAAACATAGATCTTTTTCAACTGAACTTTTGAAAATGTTCCGGAAATACTGCGTCCTTTAAACATATATCAAATCAAAGGTTATGTTATATACTATCAAATGAAAAAAAAAAATTTGTCCCGACATCTTATCTTCTATGTGCAAATGGCTGTCGAAAATTTAAAAAAAAATGTAATGTTTGCGATAAAAATTACATTTTATCGGGATGTTTTTTGTACTTAAAACTGCCATAACTTTTTCAAAAATGAACAAATAAAAATAATATTTTTTTGTATTGAAACCTTAGATATTTCCCTTTCATTTGATATAATTTTTTTTGAAAATCTAACACTTATTCTGCTCACTGGGAGGATTTAAAATAGTAACTTTTTTACAAAAAATAACTTTTTCAACTTAATTTTTGAAAATGTTCCGGAAATACTGGGTCCTTTAAACATATATCAAATTAAAGCTTATTTTATGTACTATAAAATGAAAAAAAAAAAATTTGTCCCGACATCTTATCTTCTATGTGCAAATGGCTACCATTTTCAAAAATATGCTATTTTAACAAATTTTTTTTTTTTAATTAAACACTATCTACAGATTTGCATCAAAGCGTTTTTTATGATAGTGATTTTAATAACTGTCAAATATCATCTATACTGGACCCAACTATGCCACGACCCCACTGTGCCGCCACCCCTCTGTGCTACCGTTTTTTTTTATATATGACCCTTTACCTGCCTACAGAAGGGGATTCAAAATTACAACTTTTTCACAAAAAATTTACTTTTTCAACTTGACTTTTGAAAATGTTCCTGAAAGTCTGACACTTTTATATATATATTAAATTAAAGCTAATGTAATATACTTTATTATGGAAAAAAAAATTTCGAACGTTATTTTATCTTCACGGTGAAAATGGCTACCGAATGCTATTTTCGTGTGAAAATTCTTGATTTTATTTTTTACATTTCTAACTTAATAATGCTTTAACTTATTGAAAAGTGTATGGATCAACACTATTTTTTATGAGAAATAATATTTTTTAATAATCCCTTTTTTATTCTTGATATTAATAAGAAACTAGCAGATCATGTAGCTTTTGGAATAATCCACTAATTTTTTAAAATTAAACACTATCTAAAGATTTGCATCGAAGCGTTTTTTTTATAGTGATTTTAATCACTGTCAGGTATCATAATACTTGATCCAACTATGCCACGTCACCACTGTGCCGCGACCCCTCTGTGCTGGTTTTTTTTATTATTTGATGAACTATTTTTTTGCTCTGTTATAAATGGATGATAAAAATTTTTATTTGATTTATAATATTTAGTCTACTTTTTATTTTTTAAAGCTAGCCAAGATAATTGTTTTGATCATTTTATTAGCAATTGCAATGTTTAACAAATAAATTTATTAAATAAAATCATCAAAATTTTTATCATTTTAATGCAATAAAAATAAATTTTCTAAAGTATTTTTTGGTTCTCAGAACTTATGATAGTCGAAAACTTCTTTTTCTTCAAAAATCACTTATATAGCAATTTGTATTAATTTACTTATTTTTTGTATAGATCTTACATTTTTATAAAGATCAATGAATCTTGGCGTCAATATTTTATTAATACATCAATAACGGAATTTATTTAAAATTAAAAATAATAATTAATAAACTACATTTTATCTTAAAGTTTTGAAAATAAGTTAAAATTTATAAAATATAAGAATTTAATTCAAAAAAGTTGAATCTTAAATTGCATAACCTTTATTCATTTTTGTTTGCTTAAAATGAACTTTGAATTATTGAAATAGTTCACTGAAAGGTCTGATCTTAAATACAAGGTAAACTTTTTGTTCTAATAATATAGAATAATGGTTGTATAAAAATAAAATACCTAATTCCTTTTTAAAAACTAATTTTATCATAATTTATGTATTTTTGTTGAAATGCTGAGCACTTATAATTAAGTCAATTTTATTCCATTCGTTAATTACTTAAAAAATAACAAAAATGTTTGTTATTATAGAACTATGAAAAATTATTACAAAAAAAGATTTATTAGTAACTAATATTCAACTTTTATTTGTATTTAAATTTTATCACAGCCCAACATTTAACTTATTAAATTGTAAGTATTATAAAATAAATTTCAAAAATCAATATTTTCTCCTCAAAACTGTTATACATAATAAAAATATATATAAAGCAAATTTAATTATTGATCTAGTAACACTATTTTAAATAATAATTAATAAAACATTGATTATTTATTTAAAGGCATTAACATAATACAGATGATCATGAATAGTTCCTATAATTCCTCCAACATGAACAAAATTAGTATACTTATTATATGATATATCTTCATTTTTTAGTGATGTCATTTTACCACCTTGACTCCTTAAAATAGCATCACCAGCACATATATCCCACTTTTTAATATTAGTTGTATGTATATAAGCAGATGAATTTCCAAATAATACTTGCAATGCTTTATAACCTGCCCCTCCAGCTGTTGTTATAGGTATGCTAAATAAGTGAGTTTCTAAATAATCCAAAATATTCCCTTTATGGGATCTTGATACGATTACAGATCTTTTATTAGGAACCTATTAAAAAATATATACATTAATTTCGTTTTTACTTATGTATTAATCAAAATAAAAACTTACTTTTATTAGTTCAAAATTTTGAGACGTTGATTTGGAATCCCATGCCCATGTAGTTTTTGATTTAAAAGGTTCATGAATTACACCCATTATGGGTATACCTTTGTATGCAACACATACCATAGTAGTAACATATTGTGTTAAGTTTTCTAAACAAAATTTAAAAGTAATTACTTTAAAACTTTAATTTGTTATTAAAATAAATGACACATCTATGGCCATAAACAAGCAAATAAGCTAAACATTTTTAGCTTAACGGAGATATTTAGATTTAACAATAACTTAATTTAACATTTGTTCAGTTAACATCTAATTAATATATTTGTTGAGTATTTTTCATTAAATATTTCTTTTTAAAATAAAATTTTTTATATTATAAAAAACAAATTTTATAGAAATTAAATTAAAATACATTTGTCATCAACATTTAATTGTTTAAAAAATAATATTTAATATATTTTATGGTTTCCTGTTGTTTAATCTGAATACTACTGATAAAAAAATTCCCCAAAACTCACTAGTGTTGAACAAATTGCTGTACATTTTTTTCTTATAAAATTACCATATAAACTTATCGTTATTATTAAAATATATTTTTAGAGATGACTGAAAATACATTTAGTAAGTATAACCAGCATCATGCAAAAATTAAAATATTACATTTTTGTAGGGTGGTATATTTTATCAAGGGGAGTGGTGTGGCGTGGTGGTCACACTAGTTGTTGACAATACTCTAGTGTTAAGCCGCGCATACCGCCGTAGGTGAACGGATGGGTGACCATGCGTGCGCTTCTACGATGGCGAAAAAGCACCATGTTCCCAGTGCAGAAGACAATGGGAAACCACTGAACTTAATTTCCCCAGGATATAAAAAACTATGACAAGGCTTAGCCTTTAGAAAAAAGAAGATATTTTATCAATTTCGCAGTCTATTTTTTTATTTAATTGAAGAAAATTCAAATATTTTATTAATAAATAACCTAAGTAAAATTTGTACATTTAATTATATAAGATATAAAATTTGAAGTTTAAAACATCATCTATAAAATATTTAATTTAAAGAAATTTAATGGTAATAGTTTTTAAAATATGTTTATTTTATTAATTTAATAGAGTATTTTTTTTTATATTAAAAAAAAACTTATATGAGGAGAAAAACTCAATTAAATATTCACATGAAAACTTGTTATCTATAATTTTGTTATTTTTATTTAAAAATTATCTTATACTTATTTTTAATTTTTCAATTATTATAAAAAAATATTTTTTTATAGAAAATTCACCTGTAAATTTATTTCCTACAATAATTTTATTACACACCAGTAAACTCCTGTGTAGCATCTAAAGGATCAATCCAAATAGTTATATCTTTTTTTTCTAATTTTTCTTCAACATTGATTATATATTTCTCATCAAATGAATTAATCGGCTGTATATTTAGTTTTTTGCAATCTAACTCTGATAGTTCTTCTTCGGAAATCAACTATTAGAAAATAAAAGTTTAGTTACAAACAATAATATGAGATATATTTTGATTAAAATAAAATACTTTTATGTCAGGAAAAGCATTTTTAATTTGATAATACATAGCACAATGAGAAGTATAATCGGCATTAGTAACTGGATCATTAGCACCTTCTTTTGTTTTACCTTTGGATCTTGTTTTAATTAAATTCTGTTTGTAAATATTTATAACTTGTAATCCTCCCAACTGAGCAGATCGAATAGCTATTTCAAGTAAATCTTTACCTCTCACCAACTCATTATTACTTCTAAATTTCTTTTTCAAAGTTAATAAAAATACTAATACAATAATTGAAACTAGAAATATCTTTAATAAAGCTTTATTTCTAATCATTTTGTGATTTCTTTTAAATAAAAATGCTAAACGTCACGTATAATTAAGGGCTTAAGTGTAATCTTTTTTCTAACTTTAATATTATATAATTCAGAAGTTCTTTGTAATTTATTTAAATTATCATAATAATGAAATTAAATGTTATCATTTAAATGAAAATGAAAATTATAATATTAAATTTTTTTTTAGTACACATGACATATTTTAATAATTAATAATTCATTTAAGTTGTAAATCGTGGTATCATATACATAATCATCAATGTTATAGGATCTCAATAGATAATGTGAAATTAAAGATAAAAACATTTTATCATTATTTATATGGTTAACTAACAGATCGCGCTTTAGAAACATTAAATCATTTAAATACTTGTTCTGCTATCAAGAGTCATTAGTAATGTAAGCTTTCACTATCACGATCTGCACTCGTGTATCGATTTAAAAAAAGGCTATTACTTTCAAATATATCTGCAAATCGGGGAAAGTAGACGATTTTATTGTGGAAATCTTTATCGCTTCTCAAACGCACAAAATAAATTGTCTTTTATTGTGTACATAGGTTTTTTTTAATATGTAAAATAGAAGTGAAAAATTATTCGCATAAGAACAGACAAATAATAATAATGGCAAAATGCACATTATCGTCATGCTATTCGTCTCCACTGTATGTTTTTCTTTGACCCAACAAACATATGCTGAAAAATAATTTATTTTAACTCTCCCTCGATGTATAGTTTTAAAGATTCTCAGTTTCAAAGCAATTTTTTTGGTGCAAAAACAATCTTATTAGTAATTGATTCGTTACACTTTAGCGAACACAGCCGAAAAAATCCTTTTCAAAAAAATTAAAAAATAATCTCAATAACCTTTATTTGTCACTCATCAGTTTTTTGATATTCGCCACAAAATTTTAAGCATGGTGTATAAGTTAGGGAAAACTATTAAAATTATATCACAAAAAAAATTATCTTTATTTTCTTTAAATAAATGATTTTTCTGATTTTTGGGGGGACTCTTATAAAAAATAACTATGCCCGTATACGAGAGTAACAAGGGTGTTCTCAGAATTTTGTCTTTGGAAAATATACATAAAAACACTATTTTTGTATTTAAGAATTGAGAGGCTATAGTTATTGGCTCATATTAATTGACAGGTTTTATATCCATTAGATATCTACAAAATAATTTACAAATCTAGGTATTTATGTATACATAATTTTAAAATTCAAAAAGTTAGAATTTTTGATACTATTTAGTTTGATTTAATGAAGAAATAACTTTTGTTGACTTCATGGTTCGGTCCTAGTAATTCGTAGAGATATTCAGGAAAATGACGTTATTTTTTATGTTTGTATATTTTCTACAATGAATCATGGCATGTTTCGCAATAAGGTCTTCCCTATAGGTGATACATTGTTCAGCCTCATCTTATCGTATGAGATGCCCATGAACGAGCCTAATGTACCCTAGTCTAAATCTATTTATCACTACTTCAAGATGTCTCATTGGGGATCAAGGAATTACATAAATACATTTTTATACCCCCTCCAAAATATAGTATTTAAATATAATTATTTTCGCCGTGAGGGGGTTCTATTACCCATCACCGACAACTGAGAGAACACACTTATTGTCATGGTCAACATTTTTTTTATTTGAGTACTATATATATAGTAAGGTATAATAAGAAAATAGTCAAAAATTTAAAACTTTTTTTTTTTTTACAATGTTTTTGTGTGTTTCTTTTGTTCAAAGATGATCCTCGTTTGAATGACTTTCAGCTTTGGTCAGATCAAATCGATCTTGATTAGGAAATAGTGGCGGTCTGGAACTTTGGACATGATCCCGGAGGCAATTTTCCTTGATGACCTATCAGACAATTTTCTCAGTCGTCCAGCGAGAAAAAAAAATATCAAATTTATTGAAGGCTTCCTGGGCCGACATTGCAAAAAGATGATTATTTTGCCAATATTTTTATCTCGTTATCTTAACGTGTATCCTGCAAATACAAATGTATTGTTCTATTAATACAAAATTATGTTTTTTTAAAAATTTTAATTCGTTTTATATGTACTTTTGAGAATATGTAAACATATTCCTAAAAAATAAAATCACGTTCACTATATTTTTTTATTTTATTTATCGTATAAACAACTGACAAAACTTCAGGTAATCCTCATACAAATGAAAAAAACTCAACCATTTTTTACTGAATCGACTGCATATTTTCAACTCGACTTAGTTAAGTTTAAAACTAATTATCTTAACTGAAGAATTAAGAAAATTTATGATTAATCATAAACTCTTGTCGGCTGTTAACTTATAACTGTCTTGTGTTTACTTAAATTGACTACAGTGTAGGAGTATTGCAACAAATTATTTGAGAACTCTAATTTACATAATTTTTTACCTAATCAGAAAAATATTCCTATACAACAAGAAATACAAATTAATTTAATTTCTCCGTATATTTTAAGGCAGAAATTTAGAAGACTAAGCCCCTCAAATCTCTTCAGATTGCGGCCAATCAAAAGATCGAATCCAAACTGGACTTAATTAGTTTTGTTGTTTACCTTTAAACAATGAAATGATATTAAATCATATTTTTGTTTGATTTTATACAAGACTAATTGGAATGACAGTTTTAGAGAATGGGATACCGAATATTTTTATAAAACATCTGTTTAATGACGAATCTTATCCATCAGTGACATACACCCCTATATTTTTTTTTACCAATTAATAAATTAACAAACTACATCTAATTAAATGTTATAATAATGGGCACTAATAAAGAGAGACAAAAAAGATTTTAAATCTGAAATTTGGAATTGTTCTTCATCTCCTCAAAAAAAAAAAAAACTTTTTAAGAGCTTACACCAGTTATACAACTGGGAAATCATCGTTTCCGCTAAAATTGACCGTATTGTTTCCGCTAAACTAATCTTCTACCTGTCTATCTACTAAAAAATTTGAGAACCATTTAGTTTTATCCATAGGTCACCACGACGATTTAGTATCGGTTTTAGCATACGGGCAGGTTAGGTAGCTACCAGTACCAAATTGTTTGGCTTTTATGGAATGTTACGTTCAGGCCTGTATTTAAGATTTTTGCGTAGGATATTACTATTAATGAGCAAAATTAAGTAATTTTTTGTCCCATCACTATCAAATGAAATTCGCCCCCAAGAATTTTTGCTCCTCTTAATCATCCCTAATTACGGTCACGTCGTTTTGAATAATTACTTATTTTATCACATAGGCATCCTTTATAAAGAAAATATGACGTTTTACTTAAGGTAAATAAATTATAATAGATATTATACTATCTTAAGTATGTATATATAATATATCTACATATATATATATATATTTGTAATAAATAATAAAAATATAAGAAAATAAAAAGTCATCAAAACATTGAAATAAAATTCAAATATTAATAATAAGCTTAAAAAATGTCTAATACGTGTAATAATATAATAAAAAATAGATCTATGATCTATACATTTTTCGATAGTTGTTGAAAACTAATTTCATAAATTCAAATCGACTAATATCATTGTTATTAAATTTATCAATTCTCTCTTTTGTTTTTCTGAAACGGATTTCATTTTTATTCCGTACACTTTTTAAATCTCCATTATTAAAACTATATATTTTAATGTAATTATAGAACTAAATATTTTCTATTAAAATGTTTAAAAATAAATTAATAGAAGGATGTGCCTTAAAAAATTGTTCATTAAAATGTGAATGAAATGATTCACAATTATCTATGCACTGTTATCTAATAAAAGTAAAAAAATAGTAAAAAGTTCGATTAAATGAATATTAGATAATTATTATGGGGTTATTTTGGCAAATATTTTAACCAGTGGTTCTCAAGCTTTTATTTTATTCATAGACAAGTAAAAACTATCGGTTTGGCGGAAACAATGAATGCCCATAAAACTGGAGTTGTTTTAGTTCAAAGCCTCTTTCCTTACCTTAATGTACCTATCGAAAGTGGTATGCAGTTCGAGCGTCTTTATTGTTATAATTATTCATTAATAGACAGTAATCAATTATAACGCTTTTCTTTTATAATAATTAATATGTACTAATTAGCGATAAGGTTTATATTTTTTCATCACATAATATATTACTACGATATTGATCTACTCCGAAATTTCATAATTTTTTAATCGGTTTCGTGAATAATCGATATTCGGAGCAAACAATTGTCCTATTAGGACTAATCATCGTCGTAGTAAAATCCAAATTTTTGTAACCAGGTATTCACAGTAATTGTTGTCGGAGTAATATATTCAGAAATGTTTTTTACAATATCGGAGTATATGAATGCAGTAGCATTATCAGTTCATGGTAGAGATGTGTCGTTCGCGAACGAACGGATCGCATTGAACGGGTCAAAATAGTGAACGAAATGATTCAGATCGCCGAACCGTNATAGTGAACGAAATGATTCAGATCGCCGAACCGTAGTGAAAACCATAGTATAAATTACACTGTACCGATTTGATCGCTTACCAAATATCAATGATAACATGATAACATATTCATATGTCATTTGTTTATACGACACATCCCTAATCCGAATCGCGAATCGAGAACCGCAAAAGAATCAAAACTATACTGAATGTTCCATTCAATTGACTCAAAATATCTTTTAGATCGCGAACGGGTCTTTGAACCGGATCTTCTAGTTGACCTGATTCAAATGAATCGGATCACTTAGGTGAACCATAATTCCCATCTCTAGTTCATGGCAATCTTCGTAACCCACTTTTTTGCAAAAATTTTTTTTTTAGTAATCCATAGACAATGTCATGATATGTTAAAACATGTTGTATGTTAATCCTCAACAGGCTGATCTAGTACGGCGTATGTTCAACGCCCAATGCTTTTTTTGTAGTTTTGTGATATGATCAAAAAATTAAAAAGGCTACATGAAAGTTAATTGAATTTCCTCTCCTTCTTACCACTCAAAATATATATATTTATTGTTGTATAAAATAATTTAAAAAAATGGAAATAAATATACTTCACAAGTCATATCTCAAATTTTAATTTTATTATAATTGTGTCTATATAGTTACACTTCTTTTTCCTCGTCTACTACTTCCCAACTACTTGAATTTGGCCACGTCTATATAGTTACACTAACTACAAGCTATATACTTCAATTTTGCTAATTTCACAGGTAGTGCCCGGGCACTTTAGATACTACCCATAAACACGCCAATACTTCCACTCAGGGTTGTTACAATCTAAATACTGATTTTTAAAACATCAAAAATTTCAAAATTTACATGGGTCTAATGGGAAAATTTAAAATATTACAATGGTTTCTTGGCTAAATATATTTTTTAACAACCCTGTCTTGACTACAAATAATCTAATTTATTGTAAAATTCAGTGACTTATTATTACGTAGAAAATTTTATTTTTACGCACAGAAAAAAACTTTTAGAAAATGTTTAATTATATTAAAAAAAATATATAATTGTAGTTTAAGTTCATTAACAGTATCTAAAAAAAGTTACCTACAAATGAATTATATTTTTATTTAGCTACAAAAATTTACAAAACATAACATATACATTAGTGAGGAATTATTAATATATAGTATTAAATTGATTTGTTTTATAACATTGTAAGCTGCATAAAGGAACACCAGTCTTAGAGCAAGAATATTTTTTAGGTTTCTTACAGCCATCAATTCCACATAATTTTTGACCTGGTGGTGTTCTAAAGAAAAAAAATTGTAAAATTATTCTATAACATAAAACATACTAAAACATAAACACTAAAAATTAAACTATACAATTTAAGCAAAATTTGGCCCTGGACTAGGTTAGAATTTTTTTTTTTAACATTGGGCCAATATTTAGTATTAAAAAATAAAGTAAAAGAAAAATTCAAATTTAAAAATATATTAATTATATTTTAACGAAAAATATGATATAACAATTGTATGATCTAAAATCATAAACTACCTTGAAATTTAAAAAAAATTAGGTTTCAATTGAGTGTAAAGATCTAAAAACTAATTTAAACAAATGTAACTATTGCAATTTGCAAACATAATTTTATTTTGTTTACTACATATGAAATCTCCACATTTAACCATATTTAAAATTTTTAATTAGTTAAAAAATTGTTTTACTGTTTTGAAGTTTAAAACACTATTTTCTTAGCAATCAAGAAAGTGACTGTCATTGTTTTTTTCATGTACCCTTCATAGTGAAATAAAACATACTTTGCTTTTGAATTTTTCAATGGGAAATCCATTCCTTCAGGAAATAAGAGAGCAATTTTGCCATGTCTACTGATATATATAATATTATTTACTGTTTTTCTTGTCATTCGTCCTTTAGCATTACTCTTAGTTTTACTTTCATGTTTTTTTAACAATCTTTCCATTGTTCGCTTTTTGTCATTTTCTCTTTTTTGATCTGCTTGTTGTTTTCTTTTTTGAGATTTAATAGCTTTCTTTTGTAACATTTCAGGAGTAAGAATTTTTTCCCTATAGCCTACAAAAATTATTTAAAAATGTAATAACAATTTGAAACTAAGTTTAGAATATTGTTATATGTTTTAAATGTTGACTTTTGACAATAAAATTTGGAGGATAATATGACAAAGAGGGCAAAGAATTCAATAGGACACTTTATGTGGAAGAAAGAGAATGACGTAAGTAAAGAAGTCATGAAATAGAAACCAATTAGAAAAAGATCTTGAACAACCCAGGAAAAGATGGTTGGAACTTGTGGAAGAAAATCTTGCGAGAAAAAATATAGTGGGGTATTGTGATGGCTGAGAAAACTCTTAGAGAGTATTAAGAGCCAAAAGAAGAATACTATTTATGTAAACTATTACTTGTATTACGCTTATGAAACGAGACACAATAGATTGCAAACAGACAAACAACAAGCATAGAAGCTCATTATGATGTAAGAAAAAGTAAAATATGTTACTTTATTTTATAAAAGTGACAAAAATAGTGAATTATTTTCAATTATAAAAAGTAATTCTTAAATTAGTGTCAAGTTAATTAATTAAAAACAACACACTGCAAAGTATTTTGACAAATCAGATTATTATTGAATTCTATATGGTTTTTTTTTTTGGAATTATAGAAAATTATGAATAATTATAATTTTATGAAACCTTTACTATATCATGTTTTTTAAATATTTAAGAAATTTAGTACCTTTCCTTATGTTAATGCCTCAACTATTTATTGACTAACATAAGTAATTTATTTATTTGGAATAATATATTTATTTAGAAAATACTCACATAAATACATCAATTGTAAAAAATAATTAAAACTTTCAAAACTTTTTAAAATTTTAAAATTAAAACTTTTAGGTTTTATTAAAAAAAAAATTGTTTAAAAAATTTCCAATTATACAACAGATTAATTTTTTTGATGTCAATAATTGACATGAATTATTGTTTAACACGTAGTGATAATAAACATGAAGAATATAATCAAAAAAATTTAAATAATCTTAAATTTTCTATTTCCAATAGATAATAATAACATTACCTGAAGGAAGTGCAACAAGTTCCTCGGTAAATTCTTTGTTTTCAGTTTTTCTATCAAACATTGCTCTTTGTCTAGCAGTCATCATTTTAGGATCTTTTTTGGTAATTTTTTTTAATTCTTCATCTACTTCATCCAGTTTACCAGTTTCAATAGCTTTTAGCCATCGTTCTTCATCACTTGAATCTTCTTTGTTGCTCTTCATTTTTTTTTTTTTTATCCCAGGACTATGGGTTATTGATCGGGAGGAATAAGGCGGGCTTTAATAAAAGATTTTCATTAATTTTTAATTGATTATTCTATAGAATTATTCCTTATAGATAATTATAAATGAAGTATTATACATTAATAAATGATAAATCCATACAAAAAATATTTTGTATGTTTTACTATGTTTTATTAAAATATTAAATAAATTCATAAATAATTTTTAGGAGTTAAAATTTAATAATTATTATATAAATATAAGGGTGTTTTGAATACGCTTGATAAATGTGTTTAGAAAAATTAATTCTGTAAAGTATTTCATTTTAAAATTTAAAAAAAAATGTGTCAGCATTTTTTAAATAGACAAGCCAATGTTCCTTTAAGAAGGTATAATTTTTTTTTTGTTTAACAATTTAAATCAAAATGCATACTTTTGATGTGTGCATTTAGTAATTAACTTTTAATTTTACCATAAATAAAGCAGAAAATATTTTTAGACCCTCTAAGAGTTTCAATTTTTCTTTTTTTTACATAAACCTAAATATATTTTCTTTAATTTTATGTACTAATTATATGCTCTTGAATTATTCATGATTTTTTTCTGGAATCTTAGTTTTATCTGGCTAAAAATAGAAAATTGACTACCATTAAGATTGAATATTAATACAAAAATTTATACACAAGTGCTAGGTGATGATAAAGACAAACTATATAAAAAATGAATTTAAAAATTAATGCCAAATTTGAATTAAATGACAAAAAACATGAATTTCAATATTTTTTACAACTTAATAGTCAATGTTACCACAATCAGTTTTTACATTACACATAATCTTACCTAGAAGTCATAACATCAATATATTCATAATTTCCAGACATTTTCAAGAATAAATAATATGTACATCAATTGACACGGTACCGTGTTTCCCTCAGCCGCACATCACGTTATCAACCTATATGAAAGTGTATCGGGATAAGAATCATAAGTGCACGGTGGCCTTGTGGTAAGGTTTGTCTGTACGACGCATTGGGTCGCGGGTTCTAATCCCGTACCGTGCCTCCTTTTTTCACATGATTTCTGGAACACTTTCTATAATTGGCTGTCAATCCCCGGCGGCCGTGTTATCTGGCGCCCAACGTGGGGCTCGAACCCACGACCCCGAGATTAAGAGTCTCGTGCTCTTANTTGGCTGTCAATCCCCGGCGGCCGTGTTATCTGGCGCCCAACGTGGGGCTCGAACCCACGACCCCCGAGATTAAGAGTCTCGTGCTCTTATTCCGTGTTACAATTCAATGATATAAAAGCGATTTATAGCATGTTATAATGCAAAAGACGAAGACGTAATACCACAAAAACATTTAGGAAGGAGTATAATTTTTTGATTTGGTTTTAGGCATTAGAGGGATCCATTTTGGTCGAAATTGTCTTGAATGGGTTTGGTTATATGTTAAATATAATTACGATTTAATTTAATTTACATTAGCTAAATTTATTGAATTAAAATAAACAAACAAATATATATTCAAGTCTGTGATAACAAATGGTTAAATTTGATAAGACGAGGTAGTATTTTGTGCATGATTATTTTAATTGATGATTTTGTTTGCGATAATCTTAAATGAACAATTACAATTTTCTTGAATGGAATTAAAATTGTAATATAGTTAAATATTAATTTGTTTTTTTAGTTTTCTTTAGAAAAAACAACTTTCTTTATACCCAAATCACGAATTAATTCATTCCTATAATTAATTAAAAAAATATAATTTTGTTCTAACTTCAAATTACTCTAATGTCAATTACTGAAAAGTTTGAATTTATACTAGCATGTGGCAGTGGACACAAATTTATAAGTGATGATTTATTCAAATGTGTTGATAATGTATTAAAAGTTTATCGACGTGAAGGAGTTTTTGAGATAGAGAGTCAAATAAATGAATCAAGGTATGTCATATTAAATACCTCAAAATTTATAGAATTTTCACAGAATTTATCTATTTAATAGGGCAACAGAATTATTTAAATGTAATGTGAATGGATGTGTAGTCAGTTTCACCTCATTAGAATTATATGATAGGCATTATAATTCAAGTCATCGATATACATGTTCTTATTGCCGCAAGATGTTACAATCTTCACATCTTTTAGATTTACATATTTGTGAAACACACGATAATTTTTTCTTTGTGAGCAAAACTAAAAAAGCAATGGTAACTAAGTTATATTTCCTATTGACAGTAGTTAATCTTTGTTTTTTGTATAAAGTATAAGTGTTACAATGAAACATGTTCTGTGCAATTTTGGAACAGTGAAGAACGAGACAAACATTGTAAAGAAATTCACAAATTTTCTCAAACTTTCTTACATCATACGAATAAGTACAACTAATATTTTTCACAAATTATTATATATTTTAAAATAATATATTTATATTTTAGATTAAATAAAAAGAAAGAAAAAAATTGTAAAAAAAAGAAAATGACATCAACTTCAGCTCTTGAAAGTATGGCAGATCTCAAAATGGTTTTAGATTAATTTTTTAATTTTAATTTGTGAAATTATATTACTATAATACAATATTTATATTTATTTAAAATTTTAGAATTTATGATTTTTGTACAAATAATCATCAAAATATAATTGTCTTACTTTAAATAAATGTTAAATTTAAACTAATTGAATTTAATAATTTTTTCTTTCTAAATTTATACTATGAAAAAATTAATTATTAAAATATTCAGTTTTAAAAATTATTATAAGTAACAAATAAAGATTGTAATGCATCACCTTTAATCATTTTTGTATAATACAAAGTTAAAACAAAAAAGCAAATTACAAACATTTATTTGGCAAAATAATAAACTAAGATAATAATGACAGAATATAACATATGTAAGTATTAATTTGGTAATACAGCCATACCACCACCTAAATTACCACTTCCACTGCCAGGTCCCAAAAGTAACTGAAAGATAAATTACAATTAATTAAGTTATAAAGGTTTATAGGTTGGAGATTTTATTTTTTATTCTTAATACTTGTTTAGAATGATTTTTTTGAGCTTCTTCTACTTGCACACGCTCTGTTTCGAAAAGAACTGGCATAAGCAGCAAGGCAGCAGTAGTTGAAATGCACCATGTTGTGGTACAAGACAGAGAGTATGTTTCTAAAATATTAAAACAAATTAGTAACTAATATATATATAATTGATTCTGTATGGTAGAGGTAATGTTTCATAAGTCCATTTAAAAGATGAGGCGGGAACATTTTTAAAAATTGGACTATTGAATGTTTACATAAAAGGTATAGGATAATAAAGAAAACAATGTTATAAAGTGATAAATGTTTCTAAGAACCTTTAATATAATTCTTAAGTGTACAGAAAAACTAAAAAAGATTGACAATAGTTATGAAAAATACTAGTTCAAACATAAAATCATCTAAACTTAACTCTCAATTTTTTTAATGATAAAACTTATCATAAAATTTATTCTTGATTACAATTATAATTAATGAAATGTTTGTCAACAATTTAAAAACTTTGGAAAATGTAGCAATATAGCTATTCAGGTAACTGACAAAATTGTTTTCTGTGGCAGCAAGTGTTGAAGACTAGTAGTTTTAATAAATAAATGTTATTTAAAAATAAATGTAATTAGTTCTAATAATGAAAAATATGCTCTATTCAAATTTAAACTATATATTTTATTTTAAACACATACAAATTGTTTTGTAACAATTCATGTAACAATACAAATCATGTTTTTTCACAGTGAAAAATTAAATGAACAAAGAAGTATTGACAAAAAGAATGTTCAATAGAGAATATTTTTATAAAATTAATAATTAGAATTTGAGCTTATTTCTAACCTAGATTTAGTATTTAGACAACATAAATATCTAGAAGACATTTTTGAAAGGAAACATGATACTATTAGTAAATATCAATTTTTTTCTACCAATCTTCAATCACAGATAACTAACTTTCATATAATAATGAAAAGTTTATTTTGAGGAACTATTAATCCTATGGTTTATCATGGTTTTTTAATCTAATTAATTATCATTAATATTTTGTATCCTAGACTTAATATTTATATAAATATGTATATGTTTGGTGATAACACTTTAACTTATGACTACAATATACTATTGTGAAAGAAAAATAAGTGTGCACTCTTAAACCAGTTTTGTTTAAAATAGTAAATTTCCTATGGAATTTATTGCAGTTTTAATAAGATTATGAGTAATGTTGTGCGGGCCCACATGGTAAAGGAATTAAACTTAATAAAAAAAACCAAAACATTCACTTTTCAAAAAAAATGTAGAATATATAATTTGATTGGACAGTAAATAATACAATACAACGTTAATTATTAATATTAATACAAATGAATAGAATAATGAAATAGAATGACATAGAATGAGTTTAACTAGCGCATGACTGACTGTAGGGTAACTACAGTGGGAGTCCTTTACCCAAGTTACCCTAAATCCTTTGGTCAGCACATTCCTGTGTCCGACCACCATGTATTCTATACTCTACTCAATTATAAAATAATATTCAAGGATTCTTAACAGTAGGGCTCTGTATTTATTTATAACATTTGTTTGGACTACTAATACCAGTAATACCCAACTCCATGAAAATTGATACCCCCACAGATATCAATTAAATCACTAAAATATTATAAAATTGATCTACTCCCTTTCAAATTAAAATCTTAATTCATAAACATTGATTAGAGTAAAACAAAAACAAATATCTATTTATCAATGATGTACTTCGGATGACTAAAATAAATAATATATATGCATGAAGTCTCAAACCCTAATTATAATTATTCATGAATACGAACAAATTATTCAAAAACTTACTTGTGATAAATTGTCTAGTTAAACCAATTACATTACTTGTATGGTTTCTCAAAGTTTGAGGAAACATTTCAGTAAGACCCCAAAGACGTTCAACAAGAGTTTCATCCTTCAAATGAACACAGTATCAACAGTAAGTAAATCAATAATATTAGAAATGTGTTTTAATAATATAGAAACAATATCAAACCTCCTCTTCGTCATCGTATCTTTCAGATACTGGAGTAATATCTTTATTAGAGTCGGACATTGATTCCATTCCACTGTCTGTATTCCATAAATCTACTTTATCTGAGCTCGACATATTACTTGAGTTTAATAGTTAAAAATGTGTTTCTTTACACAGAAGAATTATCACCGGTAGTGATTGGCAAAAATATCGATCTTTACATTTTTGTTATCAATATGTGACATATCAATGTTTGGTCACAACATTTATCAATATTTTAATGCTGCAAAAATAGAGAAGAGTCTCTTATCTATTTTTTTTATAATATATTCCAACTAAATTGTGGAATTTCAAATTTTATTATTTTTTTTTAACTGTTGGGTGGCAAATTTTATTAAAATTACAAGTAATCATTATCTATCACTATCATTACATTTAAATGTTTTTTATATAGATATAAATAAAGTATAATAATATAAAGTTATATACTCAATTTTGGTCCTATTTTCACAATGTTTTTTTTAATAAAAGTATATATTGAGACATAGCGTTGTTCATTAAAACAAAAATTATTTTTTTTAAATATGGATTATTGAGATTTTACTGACTTATTATGTTATGTATCGATATTTTGATAAAATATTATATCGATATTAAAAATAATCCTTAAGATGTAACATGGAAGTTTTATTGAATCATGTTAATTTATGGGCTTGAAGTGAGTAATAAATGATTAGCAATATTTAATAAGAAAAAGTCATGGTGATAGTACTTAACCATAGATATTAAAGAATGGATGGTGCCTTATCAGAAGTTTCCGAAAAAAATACCTAAGGTGTTTCTTTTTTTATTCCATGAATAAATTTAATGAATAAAGATTAACTTCTATGACTTACATTATATAAAACATTACATATTATAATAATATTCCTGTTCTGATTTGTACTGTCCGATAAATATTTTCATTATCAATTTCAATTCTTTAAGATACATTCCTTTTTATTATTTACCCAGTTAATACTATTCCGAGATAAAACAGTACAGCTTATTCTCATTCTCTGGAATACTGTTCCTGATAAATATAATTTTTACTTAATATTGTTCTATAACGTCTTGTTTAGTTTTTTCAGTTTTTTTCAAGTATTTTCTCGATTCGTATAGCTAACCCATAAAGTAAATATTACAAATATTCCACTTCAACTATAAAGTGTTATCTTTACAAAATACGTTGCAGACAACGCTAATAGCATGTATTTCCAACCTAATGTATTAATAGATACAGCAATGTGTTTCATTTGGATGTAATAAGTTTTTAATAAAACCTGCAGTTATTTATTCTGTAGTTTTTGTTATAATCCCAGTTTGTTCCGCTGTCATAAATATTTAAAACTCGTTTCAGGATATTTTCAAGAAATAGACATTTAACTAAATATTTATTATTTGAGTATTTAACTATAGTAAAATCAATATCAAACACTAAACTAGTATTATTTAGACTACTTTATACTCTTCTATTCATATCATTTGCCTCTTTATTTGTGGCCCATAGATGCATAACGCCCGGTTGAAAACTAATATCTAACGGTTTTGTAGGATTCTTAAAAAAATTGATATCTTTTTGAGTTAGTTCTCCTCTTACTAATTTAATTAATACTCCAGAAAATTCTTTATCATCTTTCTGCCTTATAATTTCCGTTAACTCATTAAACTGAAAAGTTATCGCTTTCGTAGCTATTAATTCTATTGAAGTTGAATATTGGACTACTATTTGATCAAAATATTTGTAGAGTGGTGTGGACATAACTTATGGTAATTGGTAAAAGTTACCAAACACGATCACATTTATATCACCAAATGGTTTATCAATACATAAAATATGTCTAGGTCGTCGATCAATGTAACCAAGACTCTTTAAGCCAACCATAGAAATTTTATCAATTATGAGTAGTTTTACATTACTCAGTTGATACCGTAAAGTATTTGATATGTCAGTACTAAGTTTTGGTAGTATCCAGAAAATTGATTAATTGGTAATTTAAATGCATCATGAAGTGTTAAACCTCATATTTCGTATGCTGCTTTACATGTAGGCGTTGTGAGTAACACAGGAGTATGTGACAAATAATCTAAATCTGGTCTGAAATTTGCTATTCTAATTGTTGATTGAGCTTAAGTTCATTATTTTTATCTGAATTTTCAGCATCTCCATTGTTTTTAAAATCCCCTATATCCAACATTATCTCATCATGTGGGACCCAATCATCTGGTAATTCAGTCTCATTCATATCTTGTTGCTTTTCAACGTTATTTATATCTTCATCTTCATATTGAACTGATAATACATTTATTGAATTTGTTCAAAATTATGTAAAATATATGTTTAAAATTTCATTAAACCCAGATAACATACGATGTTCCGTATATCTTTTTAAAAATACCATGGGTCGTTTAATCCCAACCTTAATAATAGATTTATATTAGTTGTAGGATGTTATTTGTAAATTATGCAACATTTCTTCTATAGATTGGTTCTCTGTGGATTTATGATTCCTTAGGGATTAAAACTTTGTATTTATGTAACCGTTCCTTATAGTTTGAACTGGTTCCGTCGTTAGTGGTGTTAATATACAAGTTTATTTTGTTGGAGGATAAGGTATATTAAATTAAAAATTGTTAGTCTCTTTATCTTTTTCACTACGATAAAAAGTATGTGTATAACGGTGAGTTTGTTTTGATCTACTATAATGCATTCGCAGGGCTGTTTTCGGAAACCATGCATTGTATATACTTATTTATAAGGGTCACACAGACATCAAATGTTTCCGGCTTTGCAGGAAAAAATTGAGGTGCGTTCACAAGTCATAAAATCTTGTGAACATGTAGGGTTCCACGATGCTGATATTCAACGTGATAGAAATAATCATAAACTGGGTGTTCTTTATAAATTCCATTTTTATTTTTTATCTATTTAAATAACTCTTTAAACAAAATATGTAGCACAAACAACAGGATCTTCTGTGATTAAATTTGATTTAATATGGTAAATTTAAAGCGTCTTCGTCAGATATTTCAATTTTGTGATGTAATTTATACAATATTTTCAATAAATCACTCCATGATGATTCACTTGGGCTACTTGTTAAAAATATAGTAACCCTAAATACAAAGGCTAAATCTGATAGTGAATTCTGTACATTGTGTAATAAACAATGTCATCATCAATCATTATCGTTAGATTTTCAGAATTTGAAATGTCACTAGCTGTTATATTTCATTTTTTATTTTTTCGCATAATTATTTGTATATTATTAAACATTTATTTGTGTACAAAAACTTTTCATTTGAAAAATAAATTTGATGTATCTGCTGCAAAACGTCTATTTTAATTCAAAAGTTCTGATCAAATTACCTCGGAGTAATTTTTTAATGGATCTGTTTTTTAGGATAACCACCAAACAAATTAGAAAACACTTTTTCTTCAGCATGGTCATCAATTAGGATGGATAAGGGTCTCATACCTTTACCCTGAGTAAAAAACACATAGTCACCATTTTCAACCATAGTATCTATAGTTCCTGGGTTGGCTGGTTCATCATTGTCACTCTTATCGGACTCTTCACTAACTAATAAGTCTCCTTTTTCATTGTTTGAATATAATTTGTTACATGGCTGTACCATTCTTCGTCAATTTCTACACCTTTGTACAATGGTAAGTCTCTAAGATCCATCAAAGCCCTCACAACTAACATAGGGCGAACATTTTGGCACAAATAATGTTGCTTAAAGCAAGATTTTCTTTTTAATTTGACTTTCATAATTTTAATACTAGCCAAATTTTCTGCTCTTCGTGGTGGAATATTGGTTGTTTTTGTCAAGTCAATTAGTACGTTTACTATGCTGCCTTGAGTTTTCAATTGATCTTTTCCTCGAAGATATTTGAATACTTTCATAAACGGTAATCGCAATTATACTATTTTTCTTTCTATTTGGTTAAGCTCTTTAACTGAATGTGGAATATGATTTAATTGAAAACCATTTCCAACATACAATGGCGGAATTTAAAATTTTTTTAAATGACCATAACAACTTGTGCCTACTATAACACATTCGCTATCATTGTGACCAATGTTCATACTAAGTTGCCTCAATAATTTTTTTGGAGTTTTAATTATGCTACTTGGTAATCTTAAACGGCTACAAGAAATACAAGTTTCAGCCAAATTTGCGTTTTCTTTTAATTATGTTCTGGCAGTAATGTTTCCCACTTTTGTCGTTTCGTATTTAATTTTTGTTTTTCACACAACCTAAATGAAGATACATGATAAAAACGTTTTCTACGACTTGACCCTATGCTGCTATTTGAAGAAGCTCTTCTTTAAAGCATTTGAATTTGATTTGCTTTTTGATAGACCCTTTTCATATCAGGATTTTTTAATTTATTTTTCATAATAATTTTAGTAGCTTCTATATTAGCTTTTTTTAATTTTAAATATATGACATAGAGAAATTCGATTTTTCTAGAATTTCCATTATTTTAGAACTGCTACTTCTATTATTTATTGAAAAAGTATTGTTTGTTTCAATCACAGGAACCATGTAATTTTTTAATATTTTCCTTAGATATTAATTTTTATAGTTAATATAATACACAATTATTTTTTTTAATATCAAGTCAATTGGTTTTTATAGATTTGTTCACAAATATTGACTACACAATTATGTTTAATTGTTACTTTTGAATAATTTAATTGGGTATATTTAAAACGAATATACTCAGCAACTTTATTGATTTTTTTATCAAAACTCATTTTTATTTGTAGATGTAAAGATTATTTTAAAAACTTTTAAAAATAACGTAAACAACTAGTCGACAACTTAAATAACAGAACTATACTCTTAAGGGTAGACATAAACTACTTTTGTATAACAGTTCGACAACTTAAATGTCAGAATTGTATTAAATACCGTAAATAACTCAATAACAATGGGTAGAAAAAGAGGAAAATAAAGGATAAAATAGATATTTTATGAGAAAAATTAAATTTCTACTATCATTTCTAAATCATTAAACTATTATTAACTTTTGTTTTTGAAATGTTTGTTGAAAAAAAAAACTAATTGTTGTTATATTTTCAAAAATATTTCATGAGTCGTAGTTATGAAATTGACTGTATATTTGTTTATATATATATATAATACAACGTATAAAGTTATAATATTATAATTTTTTTAATATTAAATCAGATACCAGATTTCAAAAACAAATTTTTTAAAAAAGAAAATACCCAGAGTAAATTGTAGTTTTGTCGAACCAGGGGAATATAGAATAATATTTTAAAAGGAAAATATTAAGAATTTCTGGGCAATTAATAATTACAAATTTATTATTCAATAATAATTGAATGAAAGATAAATGCGAGAAAATTATTACACCCAGATGTGAAACTTTTATGAGATTAGAACTATTTACATAATAAGCATATACTTCAAATGACCGTTACCGGCAAAGTGATTTGAAAATATTTAGAGATTGAAACGTTTCTACGTTTAATCTCATTTAAATTTGTTTTTTACTAACTTTAAATATGAAAATACAACACAAATTGTTCGACTAATCGATTTGTTCTGTTTTATTTTAAAAAAGATGAATATATATATATATATTAAACAGCTTACTACCATATAAGTCTTATTTTAGAAACTATTTAATTTGAGGTGAAGTAGAAGTATAACTCTCTGGATCACGGTTGGTAACGAGTAGTTACGAACACCGTTGCAAAAGGTTAAGGGGATCTTTACAAAGAGACAGTTATCTCGATCACGGTTGATAACACGGAGGTTATGATCACCGTCGAAGATGAACTGTATAATGTAAGTAGTGGAATCTAACCCTTTGGATCACGGTTGGTAAAGCGTTTATTACGAGCACCGTTGCAAAGGATTAAAGAGGAATACTTAGGAAAAGCTAGTAATCTTGATCACGGTTGATAACACGATGGTTATGATCACCGTTGAAGATTATTCAAACTTTTAAAGAAAAGAATATATAATTTTGATCACGGTTGGTAACGCTTAGTTACGATCACCGTTGAAAATTATATATGTAATTAGTGATGGGCATAATCGAGATATACAGGGTGATTTTTTTATCATAACCCACTCAATTACTCGCAGAATAATAATAATTTAAACCTTTTTTTGTTTTATTATCTTTAGTTACACATTATTCTTGAATTTTTAACTATGTAATACTTTTTAAGTTCATCCCTTATGCCTTAGAGGGGGGTCAACTTTGATTTTTTAAATGGTAACACATATTTTTAATTTAATAAAATGTTTGAGTTTTTAATTTAATAGTAAATGGCATTTGAATTTTTAATATAACTTAATTCGTTTATTAGATATAATCATTTAAAGTTTCAAATTTTTGA
>NW_026099573.1:22813470-22864016 GCF_025091365.1 Daktulosphaira vitifoliae
AATAATATTGATTATTCTATAATCGAGTGATTATTTCTAATGATTTCTCGTTTATTATAAAAACAATGATTTCTTGATCTTGAAATGTATATAATCGAATAAAAGTTATTTCGAATGATGTCCATGAAACGATGAAACGAGAGAATACTATTTTTAAGTTTTTATTTAGCATAAATTATAGTCGAATTATTATTAAATTGTTGACTTCGAGTCTTCTTATTTTCAACTCGTTCAATCGCTACTCATGGCAACACCTTATCTGACACATTTTTGGGAAGTATGTGACGATTAGAACAAAGTTTTGTCCTGAACTGGCTAAAATACTGAGTTCTGATTCTCTCACTAGTTGTGAATTTATGAAAAATCAATTAGGTGTGGAATTAGGTGTTTTAATTATGATGGTCAAGCAGGCTATTGCTACCTTATCTTAAGTTTTTATTTTTAAATTTGTTATCGGTTTTTTTAAAATATAGGTAATAATTATTAAATAAAAAAAATAACAACTTGTCTTTTATTTAAAGCACTTATTAATAATGCATTATTAATATATTATTGTTATTATTATTCCTAAATTATAGCTTAATATATTAATTATAAATAAACACCAACAAATAAAAAAAGCAAAATTAAGTTAATAATTATTTACTATAGGTATATTTATTCATATTTCGATTCTCTCGATAAATAATAATAGTTGATTATTCTGATCCTACGAGCAGACGATTTTAACTTCGAGTGATTTTTCGAGAGACTCACTCGATTATGAAAATGTCTCGATTACTAATCATTCGATTATTGCCTATCACTATATGTAATAAGAGTTAATATGAAAGGAAAAAGTAAAGAAAACTTACTCAATGGAAAGATGAATGAATGAAGACTAGTTTGGCAATTAATATTGCGCTTACTAGTAAAACGACTCAAAGAAAAGAAGAACTATTGATAACTATTTAAATTCTTTGAGAAACATTTGTCAAGCTGTGACGGTGTACTTTATGCTACCCGTCACCACCTGAGTAGTGTAGAACGATTGCCCACATATTATTTATTTTTTAAATACCCTTCAAAAAACAAAAGCGTATTGTAATTTCCTATTTTCGAGTTCTCGTTAAGACAGATATGTAACATAAAATAATCATTACAATAAATATATTAAAAAATAAAAAATAATAAATACATTAATTTACATTTTTTTTAAGTAAGGGTTGTCAAACAGCGCTGTCCAGCGGACTTTCTTGCAACTGTCAACCAATGCTAAAGCCGTAGCGTAACGCTACAAGATGTAAACCATATATCTTTACTATTTTAATAATAATAACTATTTTAATCATAATAACTATTTTACAATAGTTATTAAATCTATTCAAACCATCATTTAGATTATGACTATCGGCAACTGAACGAATACTAGTATCAGTATTAAAAAAAAATTACAACTTTTGTTTGATTTGTAGATTTGGAGTTTTTATTAAAATTTTTTATTTTTTATTAAAACATATTTAAAAAACGGTAGCACAGTGGGATCGCGGGACAATATGGATGTGGGATAGTTGGGATAAATATGGATAATGTTTGATTGTGATTAAAATCACTATCATAAAAAACGCTTCAATGCAAATCTGAAGATAATGTTTAATTTTATAAAATTAGTGAGTTATTCTTTCAAATACAAAATTAATTCCCATTTCCTTCATTATTCCTAATTAGCAGTTCTTTGATTTTTAAGTATAATATATGAATAAATATTTATTATAGGAATTAAATCACCACTAATTTTTGATATTATTAATATTTAGTTAAAAACGAGATTTAACATAGCTAAAATTTATTACCATGATTTTTAACTCAACTGCAAGTTTAAAATTGATATCATTAAATAGAAAATTTTATGAGAATTAAATAAATGGTATTGTTAAGATTAATATTCAGTCGGGAAATTTTATAATTACTATTTTTAATAAATTTATCAGTAATGCTCGATATTTTTTCGTAAAAGATCACATAAAAAAAAATATAGTACTAATTTCTAAGTAACTTTTGGTGTTTAAAAAGAGTCTACAATTGATATAATCAAAACTTAATTAATTTGAATAATTTACTTTAGTTAAAAGAACCGTCTGCTGTTTCACTACTCCAATTAGCCATATATCTTTTAATAAATAAAGTTTTATGAATAGATATTTGCACTTTTTGCCCGATTTTGAATTTGGCTTTTGATTTTAAAATATTTTTATGAGTTAACTTTACCGATAGCAGATTAAAGTCTCCCCGTATAGGTGTCAATCGTACGGTGTTTGCTGTTATTATATTTTTCGATCAAAAAATGTAATACAGTGGACTCCCGGTAATCCGACAAACGTTTTGCAGGTCAGCGTCGAACCATCGAATTTGTCGGATTATAGAGTATTCCCTAAGACTTCCTATAGTCCGGAACTTTTAACAAAAGAGTACCTTGTAATTCGAAAAATCATAAATCCAAAGATAAGATTTGGTCTTAACAGGCCCTGGTATGAAGTAAAAATCATGCTTCATTATGAATGTCGACTTAAGTAAATTAAACAACACAATAGAAAGCTTATGTTTTATTATAAAATTAACGTTGCTAGAGAACTTACAAAAAATAATAACTTTACATCAAGGAATACAATTACAATGTAAGCTGCATCTTGTCCTATCGCTTGTGGAGTAGTTGCAATTACGTCGTCGCCATCTTCCTGATTTATGGTTGTATTACTAGATATCTCTTTTATAATCTCATCGTCAGACATTTCATAAAAAATATTTTCCTTCTTATCCAATCCATAGTACCAGATTTCCAAATCTTGCGATCTTATCTGTGTTTCAGCAGCAACTTTCTCTATTACTTCCGAAGTTACACTGATTTGCGGATCGTTTCTAGGACTGGTGACTATATCCGGCCATAACTTTTTCCAAGACGATGTAATAGTTGACGAAGGTAATGCATTCCACGATTGACAAAGAGCAAAAACCAAATCTTTCATATTGAATTATTTTAAAATTTTTTCTATTGGCTGATCTTTTGATACAGCTTTCAGAAGTAGATTTTTCTTATAATCTTGCTTGAGAAACTGAATGATATGTTGATCCATTGGTTTTATCAGTGCAGTGCAGCTTGGTGGAAGAAACATTGCAGTGATGTATTTATCCTCAGTTGTCAGTTCTTTTTCAGACGGATGACTGGGAGCGTTATCAATAAGCAATAACGCTTTTTGAGGAAAATTATTATTTTTCAACCATTTTTTAACTTCTGGTACAAAGCATTCATCAAACCACTTCTTGAAAAGGTCTTTTGTCATTCACTCACTTTTTTGACCATAATTGTGTATAGGCAAATCAATGTTTTTAAATGCACGTGGTTTATTAGACTTTCCAACGACCAACATTTTTAGAATTCATCATTAGAAATTTTCTCTCCTGATATAGTTATTAATCGTATGCAATGATGACTTTTGAAACGTTCTAACCATCCCTCGCTAGCCACAAAATCATCTTTATAATTTCCTTATAAAAAAACTTAGCTTTCATGGCCAACATGGGTACTGAAATTGGAGCATACCTATTTCTTTCCTGATAAAACCACATGTACAAAGCTTCTTCCACTTCTGGATGTTCAGCTTTCTTGATTGTTTGTCTCTTGTCTGTCCCACAGTCAGTAGTTGATACGAAGTTTTTAATCTTCTCATGATTTTTTTTAACATCATAAATTGTAGATCGGCCTATGCTGTATTCACTTGCTAAACTACTAAAAGATTCATTACGATTTAAATGGTCTAAAATATCATATTTTTCTTTAATTGTCAGTGTTTTGTGTTTTCACTTCTGGGCTTGTGACGACATAATTTACTAGGCACGTATACGTAATACACAATGAATAAACAGTTAACAAAGAATCTATACTTTGAGCACAATAGCGGTGGCACAATTGTAACCTGTTCAATCATGCATTATCTATATTAGCGAAGATTGTAAAAAAAATATCCAATAATTATAGACATGTCGGATTACAAGGGGCGCCGGATTAACCAGGGGCCAGATTACCGGGAGTCCACTGTATATTAACCTATATTTGAGAACTTCTGGCGCTAAATTCCCGATACATGTTTGTTTTTAAAGTTCTGTTAAAACGTTCTACAAGGAAGCTTTTATTGTACTGAAAGTTGAATAATGGTTAATATTATATTTTTTTACGAGCGCCTGGAAATGTGAATTGTAAATCCCTCGACCCCGGTCCGTATGGATTAGGCGGGGGTGGCGAAGGACAAAAGTGTAGCCATCGCTTTAGTAACGATTCTTCCGCATTTTGTTTTTAGCATTGCCCACCTGATTTGTATGAGTTCCTCACCTGACTGCAATTTTTGTTTTAGCGATTCCATTGTAGATTGTTAAAATACGTTGTGGTGTTCAATACGCTCAACATGACATGGTTGATTTTCAGGGGAAATTCATCCGTTTTATATATATATAAATAGAGTAAACATATAAGAAGATTTTTAGTAAGTAGGTGGTGCTGCATTTCGTCGCGTTAGATTCTGTTGGGTTTGACAGATGCTCTACAGTAAATTTGGGCCGTATCACAACGCGGTGGTAAGATATTTAGGCGACGTAGGCCTCCCTGAAGCAATGCCTCACGGCAGTTCCAGGGCGTTCCACATTAAGTCGATTAAAGCGAAAGAAAAAAAAAGGATTTGACATACCTTTTTGGCTCATTGAAATTTATTGAATTTCAAAGATTGATTTCCAGAAATATTTTATTTTTAAGGATTTATTTTGTTTTACAAAAAAAAAAAAAATTGTGTATTTTATAAATTAATTTATATTGCTTTATTTTCTCTTTAATTTTAAATTTATTTATTAACATTTAAATAACAAACAATTATAAATTATCTGCTGTTGTCTCATCTATGAAATAAAATATACTATAGTATATATTTTTATCTTACTGGCTAAATTAATTTTATGTTTAAGTATACATAGTAATCTGATACACAGATTTTTATGTGTATATGTATCAATTAATATTTTAACAATTTTACATTAGGTAAATATGCAATTCAATGTTTTCATAATTATACAATTTTTAAACTTAAACTGTTGAAAACATTAATACATTTTTATTGGTAGTTCATAATAATATAGTGGTTGAAAGAAAACTTATTTTAAAAGCAATATGCATGCTCAATATTTGAATGTATCCGAATGGAATAAAATGCCTAAAGTTCAGTATGTACAAAATTATATTCATATAACACTGCATCAGAAAGTTAATTAAAACATCAACAATTATAACCTTTTTTATATTTATCATCCCTTTTTCATAAATAAATTTACTTGAAATTTAATACAACCTACAAACACAGTGATTAAAAATTTAAGTTGTGTTTTAAAATTCTATACCTCCCTTGTTATTTGAAAATGGATACATTTATAAGTATGCTTAAATTAAAGTAGAAAATAACCTCTGTTCACAATTTAAAAACCCCATTTTCATGATTCAAATTGCAGTAGAACTTAAAAATAATGGATAAACTCGCATTTATACTAATAAACAAAAACTAATTTAAAAAAAATACGGTTTATAGATTCAAAGAAAATACAAGTGGAATTTTGAATATATTTGCATCAAGTAAAACCAATAGCTCTAACATCAATAAACAGTTCATAAATAATCTAGAAAACACAAATGATTTTGCCAAAATAAACAAAGTTATACGAAATTTAACAATTCTTCAGTTGCATGTTTCAAATGCTCGAAAACAACTCTTGAATGATAGGATAAACAAATACAATAAAATGTATATTGACAAGCAATATTTTAAAATACAACTAATAATAAATGAATACTTCAAAACTATAAAAAATTATGCAAATGAAAAGAATGTAGCAAAAATTTTAATCAATATGCAACGACTAACAGCTATGTTTATATCGATTAAAGATAAACATAAGTCAAATAAGTTTAGGAAAAATAAACCAAAATGGTGGGGTAAATATTTTCTTACATTATATAGCCTATTAATTTCATTATCACTTTGTAGTATTGGTAAATTAATGTGTGATTTTCATATGTGGCTCATTTACACTATACATTTTATATTTTAAAATAAATCTTATTATTTTATTTAATATGATTGGATTAAAAATAACCTGTGATATAGTTATATTTTTATATTAGATTGGTGATAAAAATACACAGAGTGATTAATTTAATGTTGACCACTAGTTTTCTTCTATAATAATAATTTTGAGAATTTATTTTAGCATTAGTAGTATTTATTTTTCAATTCTTAACCGGTTAAATAATTTAAAAACCTTTCCTTGTCTTTTATATGGGTATAAACTTAATTTTTTAAATAGCAATATACGTATCGAATATTTTTAGTATCACAAGAAAGAAATGCATAATGATTAATATAACATAAACAGCATTTCCTTTTCAGTCTATAATTTAAAAATATTCACTGCATATTTACAAAAATGTTAAAACTTCCAAAATAGTGGTTCAAAAGTTATTGTCAACCAATAATTTTTTTTAGTGGGATCATTTTCTATTATATGAACTAGTTTGATATGTATGTTGCCATTCAAAAAAATATAGTTGATACTCTTATTACAGATAGAATATCTGTAATACATAGATAGTGATACAGATAAAAAGTTTTAATTATTTAAAAACCATTATACTTATAAACAATATCAATATTTTTTTTTTTCAAAATTATTATTACTTGATTAAAAATTTAATGGTAAATAATAAATTAATCATTTTGTATATATACTTAAATTTATTGGAAATAGTTGTACTTTTTAAGAGTTTGTTTTAATTAATACTTAATTGAGACAATAACACAAAAATAATTTCAAGTAGGTAAATTTTTTACTGTTAATATATATATGTACACATATTTCAATTACCATACTATTTATTATAATTTAAAATTTTCTTAGTGTATAATTCAACAAACTCATCAGATTCTTCATTATTCAAAGTGGTTAAGGCTTCATGATAAACATTTGATACGGTTTTTGGTGATCCATACTTAAGCTCAAATAATATTCTGTCCATCCACAGTTCTTAAAAAAAATAATAATACATAATTTAATAGCATTATTAAGCTTACATAAAAATAAATTAAAAATTTAATTTTTCCATAATAATGTTTAAAATAATGTTAATATTCTAATTCATATTAAAAAGTTTAACATGTAATTTAGGTTTACTTAATACTTAATTTATACATGGATAAATAATGAAAAATAAGTACCTTTATCTGTTTTACCAAATTGCATACAAGCTATTATGAAGTGTTGTCTAATTTTATGAATATCCATTTTTTCCTGTTCTGTTTCAATTTTAATAATTGTATTACATAAACTGGAATCTCTTCCAGTACTCATGATTAATTTTTGAAAAGCATTACGTGTGCACTCTAATGAATTATTTCGGCTAAGCCAATATAAATAACTACTACCCAGTTTTTTTTTCACTTCTTCATCACATTCAGATATGTCACTAAACACAATTTCAAAAATTTCTTTTGCTTGAGGCTCTTCAATGATTTTTTCAGTTATCAAAAGCCAAACATTAACAGACATAAGATTCATGTGTTGTTTAAAAATTTCATAAGCACCAAATTTATCACTTTCAACTAAATTTTTTATTTTAACTTCTAAAATACTAGGATCATTTGGATATTTTTCGAGAGCCCACTCTAATATTTCATTTGTGATTGATGATTTTGATTTATTAACCTATAATCAATAATAATTAAATTATTATGACACCTATTCATACAAATAACAATAAAATTAAAAATTATGAATACATTTTAAATTTGTATTGAACCAATACATATACATATCACAAATAAGTGTGTCACAATTTTTGTTATAATGATATGTTACTAAAACTATTATATTATAATTAAATATATACATATCAAATATATATAAATCTGTTATTGTATTAGAAAAACCTTGTAAATTTTAAAATAGTCATTATTAGGACTTCCATTTCAGTCATTTGAGAAATATTATAATTCACATTTTTACAAAATAAGTAAAAACTTTATGGTCATTAAACTAACTGTTATTATTTATTTAATGATGAAATAAATCTTAATCAACCGGTAGTAATTTAAAATTATATAAAATAATTATTTATTAATATAAATAACAGAGCGATATAATTACCCATTGAACATAATGTATAGGCTTTAACCGATTCTTAGCATGAGCATTAAACATGGAATGTCTTAATAAATTTCTTTTATACGCTTCAGTTTTATTTGTATCAGAAGTTATTTGAAGTAAAGTGTTTAAATATAAATTCCACATTTCATCAGTATCAACTATAGACAGTGCTTCATCATATTTATCTAAACAGTTTCTGTAAAAATATACACATTATATTTATATACAGAGTGTTTGGTAAGTAAGCAAACAGGTCAGTTGTTACAAACAAGAACAACAGAAACACATTTCTTACTTACTAAATACTTTATATGTTTATATTAAAGACAATCTTTATGCATTATGAAATAAGAAAATGTTATGTTATGTTAAATTTAAATTAAATTAAAAATACAACTTTGTGTTATAAAAATAAATTGGTAAAATTTTTTAGATATTAAATTATAAAATTTTATATAAAATAGTAGTTAACAAATAAAAATTTTATACACTATTAAAAAAAAAAAAAATGAATAACCAATTATTTATGATTTTATTAATTTTGTAAGCATATATCTTACTTTATTCTGAGTTTTTCTGGTCTTTTGGGATGATTGAGTTCGTTATTAGCAATGGTATTCCAATAAATAGGATCTGAACTAAAATTTGTTTGCAAAAAGCTAAAATGATATTATAAAATAAATAATAATAATAATAATATTTTTATAAGATATTTATAAAAAAAATTGAATTAATTTTACTTAAGAAACATGCTTATTTATTTAGTGTAATTTTTACTAATAATAACTTAAAAATTATTAATAAGTTAATGAAAAGTTTCTATTTGAATAGTGTTAACCAAAAATAATAGAGCGATTATTTAAAATATTATTTTTTTAGTTATTGAATTGAGATTTTTTATTCCTTTTTTTAGAATGTTTTCTTGTTAAAGGTTTTATTAATTATTAAAAGAAATTAAAATAGATAAATGTTTTTTTAAGAATTAGTTTTCAAAAGTGAAAAAATAAAACCTGTTACTATATTTATGTAATTAAATTAAGGGTACAGTGGAAAAACAGTCCATTTTTTTAGTTTTTCAAAAAAGCAACAATAAAGTTCTAAATTGCTATTACCTTAGTAATAAAATAAAAATAGTATAAATTTAGTATTAACAAGATGAAAATATTTTTGACCGAATAGGCTTTAATTTTTGAAACTTTTACTAATGAAGTAGAATCAAATCATAAAATCAAAATCAAGAAAAATAAGTTATTATTGTTTTTCCCTGTAACAATCAAATAGAAAATTATTAAATGAATACTTTTATTGGTGTAATACTAGCATACCAGTTACAAATGAAATTATTGTTATAAAATTTAAAAATTACGATAAGCTAGGATTAAAATAATTATTAAATAGAGCTATTACTTAATAAATTCTACAGTCAACATCATATAAAACATTCTGTGAGTTAAAAATCATACAAAAAAGAAGGCTAGAAACCTAAACAACTTTGACAATGGATTCATACTCTTCTATTCACACACCATCATAAAATATATTTGTTAGCAAACCATAAAAACCATATATTTTCAATGTTGTTATCAAAAATAAATTTTAATAAATTAATTACTTTCTTATTTCTTCATTAAGGTATGAAGCAAAATTGTAATCTTTTGTTTTTTGATACATTTTAAAAAAGAGACTGAAGTCATTGGCCACATTATCAATTGCAGACAAGAATATGGCTTTAGCAATAGATCCATTCAAGGCAGGATCATCTGGTTTGTATACTTGTTCTGAATAAAAATATATATTAGTTAAATAATTAATTGTAATATTACCTAATAATACTTTTCTTTATAACAGTTTGGGTAAGAATTTCTGAGTAAGTAAGTTCTATATCAAATGCTTCTAAATATAATGATGAAGATTTTTTATGCAACCGTAAGCCTGTTGTATATAACTCTCTGGCTTTTTGAATATTTTTTAAATCTAAAAATTCTTGTCTTATAGCAAAAACATATATTTCATCAGATATGTGACCATGTAATAATAATGCACTATCAATTGCATATTGCAACAATCTAAAGCGTTTCTAAGTAAAAAATATAAAAAATTTAATTTTTTTTGTTGAAATGTTAACAAAGGTATGAATTAACGATAAAATATAAAAATTCATACTGCTTTGACTAAAAATTTTATATATTCCTTCCACAGAGAAATGTCATCTTTAAAATATTTGAGTGCTGTTCGATATATGGTGTTTATGCGACTAATATGTTGTTCAATCAGTTTTAAAGACTCTGCGTTTTCTAATCCCAACTAATAAATAAAAAATACATTAATGAATTAAGACTATGATAAAATAATAATAACATAAAAATTTTAACATTGTAAATAAGAGCATGTAATAATAATAATACATACTTTTTGTATTTTTTTCATAACAGACTTTAAGAATACAATATATTGGGTAAAATCTGATTTTTGTTTGTTGCGACGCATCATTCTGTACTCAAATTTTTCTCTTTGATGGACAATGCGTCTAAACACAAATTTAATTTAAAATTATGAAAAATTTAATAATATAAATAACTTACTTAACAATTGACTTCTTGAATAGAATTTCAAGAAGATTAATTTCGACAATCATGTCTTCTTTTCTTCTTTGTACGTATTCAGCCATTTTAACTAGTCTAAACTCAACTATTTGAATAAACTTGACAAATTATAAAATAAATAGCCCACGTGAGTGAACTAGAGAAATAAATCTCTTATCTATGTTGTTCACTGATAACGAAAACTATATCAATGATGTTTATAGAGAACATAGATATACAATATTGTATGCAGTACTAAATGTCACATTTATAAATATAATCGTTTATCTATAATCGTGTTGTATATGTAAGACAGTGAATGGGGAATCAGTATTATCATTAATTAGTTGTTGTCTATGATATTACATTTAATATAAATATAATATAGTAGAAGCCTTATATAAGTCATTCTCCTGCCTTGGTTACAATACAGACTATATAGTCTGTGGTTACAACCTAATTTTCTTAAAGATAATCTATTCATTTTTCCAACTGACGGATTTAACTTGTAACTAAGGTCTTCGTGTAATATATTTTTATTTACAAATTTGGATTTTTTATTTATATGTATTTCTTTCATATTAAACTAAAAGTTTTAATGTAATATAATTATAAGTTTTACATAAAATAATATTTTGCATTACGCTCCTCTAGTTATCAATAAAATTGAAGAGTTTCTCAGGTAATATGGTATTATATTTTAGCACTCGGGATATTACTATAGAATTACAAGTTATAGTTTATATATAATAATAGTTTATTATTTTGCTAAAAATATATGGTAAAACTAATTAAAGTAAAATTAATTTGAAGAACACAAATATTTTAATATTTTTAAATGTATTCTCAATATATCATTAATTTAAAATATCACATTTCTTCCATAATTAGTTTCGTATTTAAAAATGTTTATAAATCAATTATAATTAGTGTAGTAACTTTTAAGCTTCTAAAATTAAATCTACAATTTTTTTAGCCAAATACATTGTTATAATTTTACAAAATAATTATTAATTTTCTAGGCTCTGGGTTTTATTTTGTTCGTTATATTTTATTTTAAATGCACGATTTCTTTCATTCAAATTAATTTTTATAGACTTATTTGATGACAGATGGAAAAAATAAAAATTAAAAATATTACCTTCAAAAAAATTTCATATAATTACTAGTTTTTTTATTTTTTAAACAATTACCATTTATTGATGGACTATACATTTTAAACTATTCATCAATTCATTTTTATAATCTTAAGATTATATTACGATTAATAATCTGTTAATTTATTATCATTTATAATTTTTTTCTTTAATAATATAAAGTTTAATGATAAAGAATGAAGCATAATTGATCAAACTATGAAAAAATACTTTTTTTTTTCAAAATTTATAATTTTTTTTAATCTTACATACTTTAGATTTCAATGTACATTAGTCTGAATTTTAAGTACATACAAGATCAGTTTATCATTAACCACTCAATTACTCTCTAAATAAATACAATATTAGAAAAATAATTTTTAATTTTTTTTAATTACATATAACTCTTGATTTATTAGTGTATAACCTTTTTTTAAATTAATCTTTATAACTTAAAGGGATGTTAACTTTGTTTTTTTAAATGTACATAAACATGCATGATTAACTAGCTTATTAAATAGGCAATAATCTAAATAAAAAAATGACTGATTGATTTTTGTAAAATTATAATTTTAATAACTACTATTCTATAATATTTGAAGATCTACATTCTATCTTTTAAATTGGACATTGAATTTATCTCAGTGATTTAAAAAAATGAAAAAAATAACTTTTCAAGTCATAATAATAACTATAAAGACTTAGTTTGTTTGTTATTTTAAGTACTATCAAAATTTGTTGTATGTAATTTCTCAGTTTATGCATAAAAAAATCACTTTATTACCTCTAGTTGTATATCCAAGATTTAATAGGCATATTTGTTTGAGGTTTGAAAGTTTTATTTAGCTCATTACTTCATAATTTTGGTAGAAATGCTTAAAAAAAATTTAATATAACGAAAATAATATTTAAATGACCAGAGTAAGAAGAATTTACATGATTAGTATACATACTATTATAAGCTGTACTCTTGTATGCTAGCAAGGATGATCCTAGAAATAATTTTTAGGATGGTGTTGAAAAGTTTGATAACTGTTGGTAACAAATTTGCTGAATAAATTACCTTAATGTGTAAAAATTACAATATATTCCATAAATATCAACCACTAGTGATTTAGTTTTTTAATGAATGTTTTGAATATTTTTCACATACACCCCTATGATATTGTCCTTATGCACTACTTACCCAATTAGTGCATTGAAATACCTCTAACTGACAGAGTACTTCTTCAACAATTAATATGTATATATATATACTAGGGTGTCCCAGAATTTTGAAGTTTCCGAAATGCTTTGTGCATACCCCTCAAATTAATTTGTATATATATAAAAAAGAACACAAAAAAATTTCAGGTCGATCAAACAAGTTTAACCCGTGCCGACTTGGGGTTGAAAACTAGTTAAAAGGGGTAGTTTTTCAGTTATTTGCCATTGACTCGTAAATTAGTGCTCTCACAAAAAAATATATAGGAAATAAATTGTAGATATAAATGTTGTGTATAACTTAAATTTCTATAATTTTTCTTCTAAACCCACTAGTTTACTAGAAAAATTGAAAAATAAGTATTATTTTGCAAAACTGTCGAAAATGGGATATTTACGAATATTGAAGTAATATTTCATATAAAAATTGTTCAAATTTTAATTTTCTAATAAAAAAGTAATGAATAAAATTTTCATTGCGGTGATCGTTTTATTTTTTTAACATGATTAATATTTATTTTTACAAAATATATGAGTATTATTGGTTAATTTCGTTTATCATCTGGTATGTTACAACAAAATTTCTTATGAAGTATGGTGATAATACTATTGTATTATCTACATATGGAGTAAAATTATTTTGCTATTATTAAATATTTCCACAAATCATGAAAAGATTACGACTTATGATAATGAATTCTTTATTTTACTACTTTAGTTGCCTGCGTTATTACATTGATTTTGTTTACCTCCGTGCAGCCTATTTTATATTTTTAATTTAACGTAGTGTCAGTTTTTATTTTTATGTTATTTTGAAGTATAAAATATCAAATTTATTTATTATATTTAGTGAAAGTTTTATTTATCAATAAATATGTCACTAGTATTGAGGAGTTCCAAAAAAGAAATATTGTTAATAGGTGATATAAAACATTAAATTACGGGTTGAAAACTTCCTACTAATGGCCAAGTACTTGCTGTTTTATTTTATAATATGCGTGAAGTAAAATTAACCGTGAGTGAAAGTGCGAATCTTGTCCTTCGTGAGTGTATTATATTTTGGGTAAAGGCGCGAATACCAAAAAAATCAATACCAAACTGTGTTAAAAAACCTGTTGACTTGTATCACATTTGGAGAGACCTGCAGAAGAATGCAAATAAAGCAAACGATTTATTTCAACAACGTGAGCAAGCATTCATAAAAAATTTAGATAATTTATTTGATATTGCTCATGTGGATGCAAATAAATTAATTAAAATTGAGGATGACAAGATATTCCTGCAACGGCAAAGAGAGCCTGGACGACCTGGACACTTAGCTGGAGTGGATTAAAAGTTAGCAGATAAGGAGGAAAGAGCACGACTTAAGTCTATTGTAGAAGAAAATAGGAAAATAAAGTATTTAACTCCGTCAACTTCTTCAGAATTAAATGTACATATGCAGGATGAATTATCTTGCAGTTCTAGTGAAATGATAGATTTACAAACAAATTAACCAATTGTATCGGACAATACACCTCTTAAAAATGAAACTATTACAATTGTAGCAAAAAAAGAATTTATTACTCCAAAATTAGTAGTTGCGTTAGATAGATCTCAATTAAGCACAAGAGACTCTGTATTTATCCTTCAAGCTACCCTTGAAGCACTAGGGTATAATACAGACAAACTTACTATCAGTAAGTCGTCTACAACGAATCCGTACAGAAAAACGCAAGGAGTGTGCAAATGCCATAAAAGTGGATTTTCAGAATGAAGTACCAGACATTGTTACGGTACACTGGGACGGAAAACTGTTGCCTGCACTAGAAAGTCGTAATAAAAACGAAGAACGACTCCTTATTGTTATTTCATTCAGAAATAAAGAACAACTGATTTCTGTGCCAAAATTAGAAAACTTCACTGGTAAAGAACAAGCACAAGCTATTTGGAATGCTAACACTCATTGGAATCTTGAAGATAAAGTGCTAATTTTATTCTGTGATACAACAGCTTCCAATACAGGACGCATTAATGGCGCATATTCCTTATTAGAGCAAAGACTTATTTTTGCTTGTCGCCATAATATTTATGAGCTGGTACTAAAAAGCGTTTTTGAATTAAAAATCAGTCACGTGACTAATAGTCCCGATATTCCACTATTCAAAAAAATTAAAGAAAATTGGAAAAATGTCAACCTCATCGAGATAAAATTTTATAGAGAATTCGTAGAAACTTATATAAGCACAACAAAAATTGAAGCTCTACTTGAATTTTACCATGCTGAATTAACAAAAAAAATTGTCAGAGATGACTATCGAAAGCTGATAGAACTTTCAATAATATTTTTAAGAAGAGATTCAGAGAAAAAGTTTAAAATTAGGCTTCCAGGAGCAATGCACCAAGCGAGATGGATGGCAAGAGCTATATATTCTTTGAAAATATCACTACTTAGTTCTCAACTAAATATTATTAGCTAGGATAAAACCGCGTTGCTAGATGTTTGCTTATTCATTGTTACTACTTACTTTCATTGTTACTACTTACTTACGTGAAGCCTTGACTTAAATGCGTTCTTGCAGTAAAATCACTTCATCAAAACTTGTGTTTTTTAAAGTCACTAAAAGCTTATGAAACCATTGACATAAGTATTTCAAAAGTGGCACTGCAGAAATTTAGTCAGCATTTGTGGTACTTAACTGATGAAATTGTAATCTTAGCACTATTTGACGATGAAGTTGAACCAGATATGAAACGATTTATGGTAAAAAAAACCAAGCACGGGGGGGTCGCGGCACAGTGGTGACGTGGCATAGTTGGATCAAGTATAATGATATCTGACAGTGATTAAAATCACTATAAAAAAAAAACGCTTCGATGCAAATCTTTAGATAGTGTTTAATTTTAAAAAATTGGTGGATTATTCCAAAAGCTACATGAACTGCTAGTTCCTTATTAATATCCTGATTAAGATAAAGTATGTCGAATGAAAAAGGGATTATTAAAAAATATTATTTCTCGTAAAAAAATTGTGTTGATCCATACACTTTTCAATAAGTTATAGCATTATAAAGTTATAAATTTTAAATATAAAATTGAGAAATTTCACACAAAAATAGCATTCGGTAGCCATTTTCACCTCGAAGACAAGTCCAGAGGTCAAATTTTTTTTTTTTCATAATAAAGTATATTACATTATCTTTAATTTAAGATATATATAAAAGTGTCAGACTTTTCTGAACATTTCCAAAAGTCAAGTTGAAAAAGTTAATTTTTTGTGAAAAAGTTGTAATTTTAAATCCCCCCCTGTGGGCAGATAAAGGGTTAGATTTCTAAAAAATATATGCTAAATGATAGGTAAATACATCAAGCATCTATAAAAAAAAAATGATATTGATATATTCATTTTTAAAAAAGTTATGGCAGTATTTAGTAAAAAAAATTTCGAAAATTAGCGATTTTTAAATTTGTAATTTTTTTGGAGTTTTCCCCCATTTACGGGGAACGAGGGAATTTTTGAGGGTAATGTCTTCGACTAGATACGATTTGTGATCTTTTGACGTATCATTGAAAGAAATCGGTTCAGTGAGAGCTAAGAAAAAGTGGTAACAAACACACAAAAAAAAAAAAAAAAAAAACTACATCTTAGTAAAACCAATACCTTCTCAGCTTCGCATCGAAGCTAAATTTAACAAAAAAAAGTGAATGTACATTTGGAAAACGATACATACCGACAAAGGAAGAACTTGGCGATTCGTTATACGGTTAGTATGAAAGATAAACGTGTATATTTTAATATGATTTGTTATTTAATGATAACTGTAAATAATTTTATTATCATGAGTGACAAATGCCTCATATATAGCAGCCTATAAAACTGTATCAATCCTGAAAGCTGTAAATGATACTGCTGAAAAGGCTGTTCAGTTGATGCAAGATTTTCATGGTTTGATTACAGTCGAAATGTAATCAAACCATGAAAAAACAAGAGCAAAAACAATTTTTGTTACGATGTGTTCAAAAACATAGAAAATTATACCCAAATTTGAACAAAGAAACTCAAAAGAAAATATCCCCAATAATAATTTTTTATAAGTACCAGAATTGTAATTATAATTTCTTTAANTTTTCATGGTTTGATTACATTTCGACTGTAATCAAACCATGAAAAAACAAGAGCAAAAACAATTTTTGTTACGATGTGTTCAAAAACATAGAAAATTATACCCAAATTTGAACAAAGAAACTCAAAAGAAAATATCCCCAATAATAATTTTTTATAAGTACCAGAATTGTAATTATAATTTCTTTAAAATTAAAATAAACATGATAAAATTATCATTTCCAGTTGGTATTTTTTAAATTTGGTGTGTAATAGCATAAACAGATTTGACTACAAAAAATTTAACCAATAATACTCATATATTTTGTAAAAATAAATATTAATCATGTTAAAAAAATAAAACGATCACCCCAATGAAAATTTTATTCATTACTTTTTTATTAGAAAATTAAAATTTGAAAATTTTTATATGAAATATTACTTCAATATTTGTAAATATCCCATTTTCGACAGTTTTGCAAAATAATACTTATTTTTCAATTTTTCTAGAAAACTAGTGGGTTTAGAAGAAAAATTATAGAAATTTAAGTTATACACAACATTTATATCTACAATTTATTTCCTATATATTTTTTTGTGAGAGCACTAATTTACGAGTCAATGGCAAATAACTGAAAAACTACCCCTTTTAACTAGTTTTCAACCCCAAGTCGGCACGGGTTAAACTTGTTTGATCGACCTGAAATTTTTTTGTATTCTTTTTTATATGTATATTAATTAATATTTAAATGTATATTAATATATCTATCAACACAAAAATTTTGTTAAAATTACGCCTATTTGTATAAATCTAAAAAGTTGATAGATAATAATTAGTGGAATCTATTTATATCTTATAATAGTTAAATTTTTGTACTACTTAAATTGAATAAGATAGATTCAGAAGTTTTATTTAATTATTCTATTAACTTTTGATAAGATTAACTCTCCAATTAATTACTTTAAGTACTCAAAATATTTTATCATTGTATCAGTTATTTGTACATTTAAAAATGTGAATTTTATTGTTATTGTATATGAGACTGTATACTACTCAATTTAGTTGCTATTGTTAAATCTTTGACTTTAGTGTATAAATTATAATTATATATGTTTTTTTATATAAATAAATTTTTTAAGTTAAATTAGGTAATGTAGAAAGTAAGTAAGTCATTATTTAACTTTTCTTGTGTAAATATGCTTAATAAACCTATAATTAAAGAACTATTAAATATTTTACGGTTTAGGGATGATTACTTTGATCATGCATTAATGGACTCTAGAACATAATTTTAAATAATGTTAAATACATTTTTTTTATAATAAAGCACTATCAATTTCATATACCAACAATCTAAAATGTTTCTAGGTAAAAATATAAAAAAATTGATTTCTTGTCGTTAATATACTAGCAAAACTATGAATTAACAATAAAATATAAAAATTCATATTGCTTTGACCAAAAATTTTATATATTCTTTCCATAGAGAATTATCATCTTTAAAATATTTTAGTGCTGTTTGATATATGGCGTTTATGTGACTAATATATTGTTCAATCAGTTTTAAAGACTGTGTTTTCTAATCCTAACTAATAAAAAAAATATGTTAATGAATTTAGACTATGATAGTAGTTATGAAATAACAGATTAAATTAATACAAAATATAATAATACAGAATATACAAATTTTTTCACTGTGAATAAGAGCATGTAATAATAGTAATATATATTTTTTTTAAGAATACAATATACTGTGTAAAATCTAATTTTTTTTGTTGCAATCTCATTCTATACTCAGATTTTTCTCATTAATTTTATATAAACCATATTTTATGGTTTAGAGATGATTATTTTTATCTTGCACTAATGGACACAAAAATATAGTTTTAAATAATAATACATATATTTTTCCCGAAATTTATTGGGTTTATTACTTATGACGCCCTCAAAAGTTTCTGGGGCACCTGTAGCAATTGCCTTGGTAGTCCCTTATGTAGACACGCCCTGCCCTTAGACATAACCTGCAAATATAGTCTGAACTATATTTATATTAATGAAACACTATTATATACTCGTATTTAATGTAGTTATTTTTATTTATTCAAATAAATTTTTTAAATTAAATTTAGTCTTGTATAAAGTATAGATAATAAGAGAAATTATGTACTCTAAAAAAGGAAAATTCGGACCTAAAAATTTACTACTTTTGAAAATCCTACTAATAGCTCATAAAATGAAGATTGACAACTTTTAATGGACTTCACCCAGTGCTCATTTAAAATTGTACCAAAGAAGCTACTGATATGTAATCAATATTCGAAAAATTTCATTATTCATTCTTGTAATTTAAAAAAAAACAAGAAAGTGAAGATAAAAATAGACCTTTCTAACCTTAACACATGAAAAAAAGGAGATTTTTTTCTTAAAATTATCCAATAGAAGTCACATAATTATATAATGTTTCATGTTTTTATTGTTATCAATTATAATGTAATATCATTACTTTAGAAAGTAACTTGATTTTTATAATGCATTAACTTCGATATTCAAGTACTTATTGAGTTACAAGCATTTAAATACTTATGTTAAAGTCGTTATTGACCAATAAAAACTTTTTGTAAGAAAAAAATAAAAAATAGCTATTGTGATGGTGTCACGTTACCATTATTGTGAGAATTATTTTAATAAAATACAGACAGCACATCCGCTTCCTGAGACTGATGAGTTAATAAATAATATCTATTGCCAAATTAGCAATAGTTCAAATTATTATAAAAACCCAAAAGATCTGACCATCGTGGTCAGTCGACTCCAGTGCCTTGTGTGTCATTCATCAGTCTCAGTACTCGGTTGTCGTTGTCCGGCTTACTGCTTAAAGTAAAGTCTTTGTTTTTTCCTTTTTAAACCTATCTACTCTCTTCCACAACATTTCAGAGTATTTGTGTATGGCACTTCGTCTGCACCTCATACTTTGTTATACTCTTTACCTGGTACGCCTTGTATTTGTGTCTTGCACCTCATACTTGGCTACTGCGTTCTCTCTTTGAAGTACTTGTGTCTTGCACTTCGTCTGCATATCGTACTTTGTTATAATCCTTATATGGTACGCCCAGTATTTGTGTCTTGTACTTCGTCTGCACCTCATACTTTGGGCTCCTTTTGTGTACATCTGGTATTTGTGTCTTGCACTTCGTCTGCACCTCATACCTAGGTGTTACTCTTATTCCCTTCCTGTAACAACACCCACAGCTAACCCGGAGTGTCAGCCGAGCACGGTGACTGCTGTACGACAACACGCACGTGAATACCTAGACAGCAGGCACCACATCCTCATTTTCGTCTTTGTAAGCATTAAATTTACACCTCCCTCTTATTGTGTTACGGCACTATTTTAAAATTAAAAAGAAAATTTATTTATTTATTTTTATTATACACAAATAGTAATAAAAAAAAAATTCTTTCAATTAAGTCAAAAACTATAAAAGTTATTTAAAAAGAGTAACGAAAAATATTTCTTGGATCATAAGTTTTTTATAATGTCAAAACTTGGTGGGACACTGTATATGATACCATAATTTTGGCTGTAAAAGAGAAGCAAAAAGAAAGTAATTTATTTGAAAAATTAACATTAAAATTTGAAATTAAAATAGAGCACCTACTGAATCACCAGATACTGAACCGTCAGTTTAGATTAAATAGTCATTAGAAATGTTGTAATAATAAAAACATTCGAGAAAAAATACTATTTACAGATATTTTTGGTAGATTTATTATCAAATGAAAAGTAAAAAGTTAGGTATATAAAAAGAGGAATAAATGGAACGAGAGCATAATACCATTCATTTTTAAATGTAATTATTTGGTCAGATTTTATCGTTATTACAGGAAATCGATTTTTGAAGAGTTAAAATTATAATTGAAATATCTAGAATAATTTTTTAAATAAATTTGAAAATTTTTGGCTCTTATGTCACAATTTTAAACAATTATCAATTAAAAAGACACATTGTTGTGATTTTATAAATACACTAACTGACAATACAGAAAGTATATCTATTGATAGTCATAATTGACAATAAACACTTCGTGACTGTGACAGCGACGTCATAAAAAAACAATTAGCTACCTGTATTTGTAATCCCTTGCGCATTATACATGTATATTAACCCAAAAATTAAAAACTTTAAATATTTATATCTAATAAACTAATAAAGTTATTAAAAAGTCAAATGCCATTTACTATTAAATTAAAAACACAAACATTTTATTAAATTCAAAATATATGTTTCCATTTAAAAAAACAAAGTTGACACCCTTACAAGGCATAAGGGATGAACTTAAAAAGTATTATATAGTTAATAATTTATGAATAATGTGTAATTAAAGAAAACTAAAAAAAAAAAATTTACAATTTATATTTATTCTGCAATTAATTGAGTGGGTTATGATAAAAAAATCACGCTGTATATATATTCTTACTTTTTAGTATAATTATTTAAATTTCACAAAGAAATGTTTTGTACTAATATAAATTATATTGTTTTTAGATAGTTCTATATTATTTACAATTTTCAAAAATGCGATTTATCACTTTTACTTTCTTATGTTGCGTATGGTTGAATGTAGCAACTCAATCGCGTCGGTTTTTGATTGGGCTAGGAGAACCTAATAGTCCGGACATAAATAATGCCAAACATATTACAGACGAATGGTTTGAACAAAAATTAGATCATTTTAATCCTATCGATAATAGGACTTGGAAACAGGTAATATTTAAATTATAATTATGTATTATTTAGTTAGGGAGTATAAGAAATAAAATAATATTCAAATGCCAACATATAACTCAACAATTTTTGTATATTTTTACCATATTTAAAAGAAATCTTAAAATTAGTTATGGGAACCCAATGACGTACAGTTTTTAAAAATAATACATTTTGATGTCAAATTAATTATTGTAGTTGTATCTAATTTAATTACAACTATATTTTCAAAATTATCACTATTTTGAAATAAAAATAATAATGACTGTTAATTAATTTAACAGTTAATTTTATTAATTATAAGTTTTTATTTAACTAACAATTATTAATGTTAATAACTTAGATAAATAGATATTTAACTATTTTTAAGTTTTCACACTTTTCATTAATATCATCATCATTACTAACAGATTCAATCAAAGTTGGTATATAAGTTAGTTCAATATTTCGTTATAAAATCCTTGATATTCTTGTTAAATATATTACCTAATTTTTGATATGTTCTGAAATGTTTTGGAATTTATTACAATTTTATCTTTATAGATATTATCTTCTAGAAACACTACGTCTTCTTTTCCTTTTATTCAGTTTAAATCTTAGTTTTTGAAGATGTATTTAATGACTATAGTCAACGTAGTAAAAAGCAGAAAAATCATAATTTTTAATCCTCATATTATTTTTGTACACCAAGTGCTTGTATATTTATACTAATAGATATTATTTATATTTGTCCCAACTATGCCGCAATTCCATTGTGCTGGGTTTTATTTTCACTCCGAGGTTAGGTCGTCGATGAAGAGACTGGAATTTATATCTCTGATTGCTGAAGATTTCTACTTAGATTTTTTACCTAATCCCTACTGTTTTCGATCACGTTCTATGAACAAATTTCTTTTTTCAGCTTACCATCGTAGTTAATAACAATGTAAATATATTTTAAAGTGTATAATAACTAATTTACAGAAATAAAAATGTATATAAGATAAATTAACTTCTCAATATTTATCTTAAATCATGTTTAATTATTTATTTTAGAGATACCAAATTAATACTGAGTATTACAAAGAAGGAGGTCCCATATTTCTTATGATTGGCGGTGAAGGTGAAATTTCAGCTTTATGGATGACTAATGGAGCTTGGATAAATTATGCTAAAGAATTTAATGCATTATGTATTCAATTAGAACATAGATTTTATGGAAAAAGTCATCCTACTGAGTAATTTAACTTTGATATATGAAATATTTATTTTGATATCATCATTTTAGTTTTTAAAAGTTAAAAAATAATAAGGTTAAAATATTTTCAGTGAAGTATTTACAAGTAGTGTTTACAGGGGGGTATTTAAACATATATAATAGGGGGTATAACAATTTTTTTTCACGAATAAAGTACCTTCCATAGCATTTTGATGATCTTGTTTTTTTCCTCATAACTATTTTTTGTTAAATTTGTACATAAAAAAAACAAGTACAGTGGGGTCGCGGCACAGTGGGAACGTGGCATAGTAGGATCTTCAGTATAAATGATATCTGTCAATGAGTAAAATCACTATCATTAAAAACGCTTCGATGCAAATCTGTAGATAGTGTTTAATTTTAAAAAATTGGTGGATTATTCCAAAAGCTATCATTTGATATATTTTTTTATAAATTTATTCCTTTACCTTATCGGGGGGGATTCAAAATGACAACTTTTTCAACTTAACTTTTGACCCAACCTTAAATTAAAGCTAATGTAATATACTTAAAATTTTAGACTTTAGTTTGTTTTCATGATAAAAACTAACATCAAAGTTAATAAAAAAATTCTTTTTTATATTTTTAACTTTATAATGCTATAACATTTTGAAAAATGTATGGATTAATACAATTTTTTCATGAGAAGTAGTATTTATATTCTTCTTTTATGGAACATACTTTTTTTTTAAATTGGACCATTTCTCTTTATATATTTATATATTATAAATATAAATATATTCATATATTACACTTATAAATCATAAAGCTTGTTATCAAAATATAAATATTGAAATAAGAGATCATTTTACTTTTGAAATAATCCACCAATTTCTTAAAATAAAACACTATCTATAGATTTGAAACGAAGCGTTTTTTATGATAGTGGTTTTAATCACTGTCAGATAGCATTATACTTGACCCAACTATGGCACATTCCTACTATGCCGCGACCCCACTGTGCTAGGTATTTTTAAATAGGTCATTATTATATTATAATTTTTATTAGCAGAAATAATGTTATACAAATTATTTTATCTATTATTATTAGTGATATGAGCTCCGAAAATTTAGTTTATTTAAGTAGCGAACAAGCATTAGCTGACATAGCTCAATTCATTGTTGATATCAAAATTCAGTTAAATATTTCGGCCTCTTCAAAATGGATAGCTTTTGGAGGTTCATATCCAGGATCATTAGCTGCTTGGTTAAGAATGAAATACCCACATTTAGTGCATGCAGCTGTTTCTTCAAGTGGTCCTCTTTTAGCAAAATTAGATTTTTATGGTAGGTAATAGCGTTATTGTTAATAATCTATTATTAATTCGTAATAGTAACAATTTTTAATCTTAGGGTCGGTGTCCCTTATGTTGATTGACACAAGGTTACTAACCTTAAACATGTTTCAATTGATTTTTAATTAACTTTATTTAATTAACTTATTTACTCATAATATGTTTGCTCGTATAGAACGGTTCTTCTTTAGAAGAATAAAAATTGATATATATATTTTTTTTTTTTTTTTTTTAATTGAAATTTAGACATTTTTAAAATAAAAACAGTATTACAAAACAGAACAGCCCCAAAACTGGTGTAGAGAACAACACGAGAATTTATGGTCGTTACGTTGGGATATCCAGACAATCAAAAATGTTTATCAAGACCCTGGTCTCCTATAGAGAGATTTTAATAACACGACTAGGCATCAAATAAACATTCTGATTAGTCCACTTACAGAATATGGTCATCTGCTTAAACATATTTATACAATTGTGGTGACAGAATCGGCACTATGCAGAAAGTGTGGAACAGAAGAAGAAGATTCATTTCACATGTGTGAACGTGAAACTCTGGCCACATAAAGATCCAAATATTTAGGGAAATTTTTTCTCGAAAAAGAAGATCGAAAGCCTAAAATTCAAAGAGATACTTAATTTCGCCAGAGAGACAGGACTATTTGAATATAAATAGGTATGGTCTAGTACGACGTCCTATTTATAGAATTAGTTATTTAATAACGGTAACAACACTTCGTCAGAAACACTTATGTAAAGAAATCAATTAATATAATAAATTAATATTGGTAGGCACAATGGATCTACAATTTTGAGTGCATGGAGTTCTTGCCCACCTCTATAACAACTAAAACTAACAACTATTACACAAGACATATTGTAATTCTTATTTATAATAAAGTCACTTAACTTTTGGAAAAAACTACAATTAATGCCTCGAATTATAATATTAATGTCAAAAATTGCAATTAAAATTAATAGTGACTTAACTTTTTGTACAAAACAATTTTATAAGAAATATTTTATATTTTTATTTTAAGTGAAAATAAAATAAAAAAGTTCTAGAAATTACTAGAAAAATTCTAAAAATTAATTTTAGGGTATGCTGGGTAGTACTATTTTGTAGAATGCTACATATTTACGTACATTGCATAATCTGTACCTTGTGTTCGTTTATTTATACATATTACATAGTATGTATATCAATTATTAATTATCATTTTTTTTATCAACTGATATTTGCATTTTTAGAGTACTTTAAAGTGGTCGAAGATGCATTATTTGGATATAAACCAGAATGTGTAACACAAATTAAAAATGCCAATCAAATGTTAAGTAAATTGGTTACAAGCGATAAAAATACAAATTATATTAATAAGAAATTCAAGTAATTTGAATTATTTTATTATTTATCTTTATTATTTTTCGTTGTGGTGCATGAAATAATATAATTATTATTACTTTCTTAACAATAATTTGAGGTTAAAAACCTAGAAAAATTTGTCCACTTCTATGCAAGTATTATATTATTAAATTTTTTTTTTTGTGTATATTAAGAGCTTTCTTAAAATATATATAAAAAAAAATTAATTAAAATCTTATTTTTTCACAACGGCAACGATTTGTTTAAAATTTTATTTTAATTAAATTTATATTTAATATTAATCTAAAATTATTTAGATTATGTGATCCATTGGATATTAGCAAGAAAAAAGATGTTTCAAATTTATTTGAAACATTGGCAGGGAATTTTGCTGAAGTAGTTCAGTATAACAAGGATAATAGATTAAGTGTGACTACTGAAAGACGTAAACTTACATTAGAAACTTTATGTGATATCATGATTGATGAATCAAGACATTCTCCGGTAATGTAAAAAAATACATGTCTCATTTTTGACACACGAGCGAAGCAAAGCTTCTTAACAGTAGATTGAATGGGTGAACTAAAAAACAATTAAAAAATTAAAGCAGGCATTAAATTTAATATGATGTGTTTTAATTTTATCATAAAATTTCTAGTCCAGAGGTCAACATTTTTTTTTTCAAAATAAAGTATATTACATTAGTTTCAATTTAAGATATATACAGAAGTGTCAATATTTCCGGAACATTATCAAAAGTTAAGTTGAAAAAGTCAATTTTTTATGAAAAAGTTGTCATTTTAAATCCCCCCTGTGGGCACGTAATGGGTCAAATTTATAAAAAAAATATACAAAATAATAGGTAAATACCTATTAAATGTATCTATAAAATTTTTTTTATATGATTTGGTCATTTTTAAAAAAGTTATGGCAGTTATAAGTAAAAAAAATGTTAAAATTGCCAAAAATTAGCGATTTTTAAATTTGTAATTCCTTGGAGATTTCTCCTTTTTACGGGGAACGAGGAAAATTTTTTCAATTTTTGAGGGTAATGTCTTCGACTAGATACGATTTGTAATCTTTTGATGTATCGTTGAAAAATATCGATTCGGTGAGTGCTGAGAAAAAGTGATAACAGACACCAAAAAAAAAACACATTGTGGTAAAATTAAAACCTTCTCAGCTTTGCATTAAATTTATTAATTATTTAATATATAAATTTAAGTTTATTAAATATTTATTCATATATTATACTTATATATCATAAAACTAGTAATCAGGATATAAATAGGGAAATAGGAGATCATTTTACTTTTGAAGTAATCCACCAATTTCTTAAAATAAAACACTATCTATAGATTTATATCAGAGCGTTTTTTATGATAGTGATCTTAATCACTCTTAAATATCATCTATACTGGACCAAACTATGCCACGTCCTCATTGTGCCATTTTGTTTTTTATATTATATTTAAGTTAAAATTAATCTATAATGTTTATAAAAGTATAGTCGGAGACTGATTTCCCGATTGAATTCAAAGAATAAAACTGTTTTAAGCAATACAAATTTTTATCGTAATCCTGATAATCCCTTATAAATCTTTAATAATGCTAGGCTAGGGGTTTGTAAAGGAAGTGTTGTGTGTTTAAACCTCCAGTTTTTTGGGAATTTAATTCACTGTCCCAAAATTATTTTTGTATACAAGATTATTTTTGATCAATTTGTATGAAATTTTCGTGGTGTAATTAAGTTTTATTCATGGAATCACCTGAGTTAAAAAAAAAACCTAATTTTGGCGATAAAAAAAATGAAAAACGGGTCCCTATTTTATATTCACTCATATTTTACTATGGTTCTAAAGATTTATATCCTCTATAATGAAAATGTATTTGACAGATTTCTTATTAAATTCGGATCGAACATATTCAATCAGAATACGTAAAAAAAAATTAATCCGAGTTATTGATTAACTAATATGTTTAGCTCTAGTATGAACTTATATTTTTATAGGATTCGTTTTGTTTGGCCGTTTTTAATCTTATAATATGTTAGTTTTAATTACTAATGAATAATAACAGTGATGAGAGGCTCACAGAGAGAAACTACTATCGGACTTGCAGTCTAAATTGTTGTTTTATGCGGTGATGAAGCAGAGTTTAATGTAATCATGTACAATTATGTAGTGGCTTACGCAGGGATAAGGTTCTAGGGTCCCCCAGAAACTAGTTCAACAATAGTTGAAGATGTAGAGGACGAAATCGCCATGGGTTTATTGTTAACCTATAGTAAAAATCTTTTTTTTCCCGGTCAACATAATGTGGGACGCCCTGGAACTGCCATGAGGCATTGCTTCAGGGCGATCAACGTCACATTAAAACTCACACTGTCGTGTTGTGACTCAGTTCGAAATTAATCAAGAGCTGAGTTATAACACGACGTTGCTCCCCCGTTAGCCGGATCCCAGTGTGGGATCCATTGCTCAAGTCGCACCACCTGGAGGTAAGGGTTAGGCCTTTGCTGTGGGTTGGCATATAATTCACATAACACAGAACACACAAATCCCAAGAGGTCAGGAGATACCTTAAGTAGACTTCTCCGGGCTTCCCGCTATTCTAGGGCAGTCATTGGCCTGATGACCCACTGCTTTGCATGTGAAGCACGCGCCTGTTCGGTCGGGATCCCTACATGATGTCTGCAAATGTCCTCTCTTGAGACACCCGTTTCGCATGTCCTCCGTCCAACTCTGAGTCGCTTCAGACCGATCAACGGAGCTGCGGCCCTAATGAGCACCTCGCATCATGCGTACTATAGTGAATACCTTATCTGAACTAAGATGCTCTCTGCGCATAATAGTTTTATATTAATTATTTATAAGTATGATCTCTGAATGTTAAAAACAAAATCCGTTTGTCTTTAATAAATTTGAAAGTTCATTATAGATATCCCAGTGCCTTTGTAATCTTTTACACTGTAATAGTATAACTAAATATTTATTTATATTATTTGTTGTGCATCAATAGTAAATACGCTATACTTGTATTAATTAAAACATTTAAAAAGCAAAATTTTATAGTATATATTAAAAAAGTTAAAACATATGCGTCGTTAATAAATTTACATGACTTTTTTTATTTAGCTGGATGGATACGCAGCAGTTAACAGCAAATTTTTATCTGTGAACAACTTAAGTTGCACTGATTATACTTATGACAATTTTATTCGCAACTACAGAAATGTATCTTGGAATAGTGAATCAGCGGCAGGAGGTATGTATAATATCATGATTATTATTATTTTTTTGCTTTTACGTTACTACCAGCTATTACGACCTCCTACAAAAAGAAACTTTTTTTAACTTTAAATTATTTGGGATGGATTAGTTATAAATGTTTTTTTATGTAATAAAAAAAAATTTATTTCATTTTTTGGGTGTAGGGAACTTAATTCTTTAACTATAGAGCTTAGATAGCCTATTTGATCAGCAAGAGGCTTTCTGTTTTTTTAGGTGGTCGATGGAGGAAAAAAACGTTGTATTTACTTTAATTTGATGTATATTAAAAAAAGGCAGGTTATTTTGAACATAATAAAAATTGAAAAAAAAATATATATATATATTGACATGATAATTATACTCCGTAATACCTTGGTTAATGATTGAATTTTTAAAAAAGAATGTCATTGACAAAACAAATTCCTGAAGTATTATCAGTAAAAATTTCAGTATTGTAATATATCAATACTAAAAATATTTTTATTCTAAAATTAAAAATAATACTAAAATGTGTGGAGTATATTTCTTTTTTCCTTAAGTATTCCATTAAACACAATACTAAAGGTTTTTTTTGTACATACAATTTTACTGTTTTTAATTATAATTTTAACTAAAATATAATAAAACATCATTTTTTTTAAAATTTAATATATCCATAATAATACAAACATGATTGCAAGTACCTTTGGTTGATGTACTGTAGTACATAGTATATATGAATGCAGAATGATTTTTTTATCTTAACCCACTACAAAAAAAGACTTTAACTTAATTCGTTTATTAGATATAAAACTTTAAAGTTTCAATTTTTTGAGTTACAGTACGTGTTACTACGAGTACATGCGAATGAAATGATACTTCTTTTAGCCTTTCAACTGATAAAATATTGTGTTTAATTGGAATAAAATAAAAATATATATCTTAAAATTTTATTTTCAATTGAATTTTATTTTAATTTATTAGTAATTTGTTTATTCTAATGCCACGAAAGATATAATGAGCTTATGATAACTGAAGTAACTAATGTAAGTTTTTGATTGGACGTTATTAAGATATCATGTAAAAGTTGCATATATTGTGGTTTTTTTTAAATTTTTTGTGCATTATATAAATTATTTGAACTTGTGCAAAATAGTTTTTCGGGATTCTTATTAAAATTTTATTTTAATGAAAAAAGAACCTTTTTTTTAGTCGTCAGCTTATTTTTCTGGGATACACCTTGCACATATCTAACGTTAACCCTGGTTTTTTACTCCGAGGAAATGTTTTGATTAAATTTTATATCCCGTTTTAAAGTCTAAAAAAGTTTGACTGGTGTTGTACCAAAATTTACATGTAGTAGGCAGACTCCCATTGTCAACAAGTTTCTTTTTTCTTTTAATTACTACCTTAAATTTATAAGTATCTCACTATACTAAGTACATAAGCGCGTCCATGGTTTTTTAGCAAGTAGTACCTAAGCACTACAGACATACCTGTATACGCGTCTATATTATTGTACTATTATAAATAATTTTTCCTGAATTGAGTATGAAACGGTTTAAATATTTCAAAAATAAGTCAGTTGGGGTTTAATGGACTTTGTTTTACTAAAAAAATTAAGGAGCCCCTGAGTAAATAACCCAGTTTAAAAAATTCTTGTGGCTGTAAGAGAACAATAGTATTCTTGCTTTGACTAAATTTCATATATATATATGTATTATTTAAAAGGTTTATAAAGATTAGTGTTTTCCATTTTCGTTAATTATACAATGACGGAATTTATATTGAAATATTTAAGACTTAATATACGCATGTATATTAAAATGTATACATTTTTTTAGGCAGACAATGGACTTATCAAACTTGTACAGAATTTGGGTTTTATCAAACATCTAATCAAGAAGAACATGTTTTTGGAAATAAATTTCCTATTGATTTCTTTATTGATATGTGTTCAGACATTTATGGAAAAAAGTAAGTTTCTTATGTTTTTTTATGCGTATATTATAGAAACTAGTCGAAATAGAGTTTATATTATTAATAGGCTAAATATACATTTTTTAAGAAATTGATTTTAACTTTTAAGATGGTTAAATATTCAGTTTAAAATCAAACTTACAAGAAGTATTAAAAAATATATTAGTTTTAAGATTATGGGGTATGCAAAAAAATTCAATATAACAAAATTCCACTATTCAAAAATTTTAGAACAAATTGTTCTAAAAAAAAATTGTCATTGACCCACCTTATATATAAGACTTTAACTTGCATAAAGATTTTGATATAAAAACTGTAAGAGAAAAAGTTGTCCAATTTTACAAATGCTTTCATACCAGATTACAAAATCATTAAAAGATTGACAAATTAAAGTCACTGATGAGTGATTTCTTTATCATTTGTTCATTGTTTTAATTTTGTATTATTTATCACATATACTTATTATGCTTTATTGTACAGATTGTATATTTTTCTCAATAAAAATAAGTTTTAATATAGCAAAATTCCGTACTATGTTTTATGACACTAGCGATATTAAACTTTAAAAATATTGTTAAAACCAATAACAAGATAGGATCTACTTCCCTACTTTTAAAAGTAGAGTGGTAATAAAAAGTAAGAAATTGTATATATTTTTCAGGTACAATGCAGAGTTATTGTCTAAAGGAATAAAAAGAACTAACATGATGTATGGAGAATTAAACATAAAAGAAAACAGAGTAATTTATGTTCATGGTTCTGTGGATCCATGGCATGCCTTAGGTATAACTGAGACAAAAATTCCAAATACGGCTGCAATTTATATAAATGGTTAGGCTTCATCATTAAATATAATTTCTGTAAAAAAATTGGCATATTTAGATGAAATTTGTATTTTCTAGGAACAGCACATTGTGCAAATATGTATCCACCAGCTTCTACTGATCTTCCACAATTAACTAAAGCTCGTATTACGATAAGAGCTTTTTTAAACGAATGGCTAACAACTTCCGACTCATTAGAAATATATGAATCGGATAATATTCATTTTTATTAAGATATATAAAATAATTTTTTGACTGAAATGTAGATGTTTGTAATTTTTAATGCATTGCCGAGAAACTATTAATTTTGTTTTGGATGTGTTTATTTATTTAATAAATCTCAAATAAATAAATTTATTTATTTTTATGTGCCTGTTTCTGTCTGTTCCTGTAAATACTCAGCATCTAATGGCAACGTCAGACTCGAAGGGTCGGGCGCTCAATATACAAAAAAAATGGCAAAAAGCCACCCTTTTTTTCACAATAATACTAGTATTTTTCGTTCATTATTGTTTTAACCTTATTTTTAAAATTATTTTTTACTTTTTGGTTCAATATGTTTTAAAAGCGTGTTTTTTAGTTTTTTTTTTAACTATATTTATTTTTCACTTTTTAGTTTTTATGACATCACTGTGCACAGTCACGGAGTGTTTATTGTAAATTATGACTATCAATAGATATAACTTCTGTATTGCCAGTTAGTGTGTTTAAAAACTCACAACAATGTGTCTTTTGACCATTGATAATAAAGGCTATATATATCGTCATAAAAAATCAATTAGCTACCTGTATTTCTATTCCCTTAAATATTATACATGTATATAACCTCAAAAAAAATTGAATCTTTAAATGTTTATATCTAATAATAAGCAATAAAAATTTGTTTATACATATACATACAGGGTGTTCAGTAAGTCAGGAAACGGGTTTCTATTGTTCTCATTGTTACAAACAATGAGAACAATAGAAACCCGTTTCCTGACTTACTGAACACCCTGTATATATATGTATAAACAAATTTTTATTGCTTATTATTAGATATAAACATTTAAAGATTCAATTTTTTTTGAGGNTTTGTATATAATATTGATAATACACACTCGTGTACGGATACGAAAACCAAAAATAAAATTATACAGGAATAGTGTTTTCCGGCTTTTGGTGAGGGGGTGGGGTGAATGCGTTACGACAGTCTAGTCTCAAGGCTATAGAAGACGGAAACGCGAGAATAATAACACGTGACGCGTGGAGAGTTACAGGTAAAACTAATATAAGCGTGTTAAAAGGTATAAGTTTAAGATTAGTGAATAATTTTTTTCCTAATTATAATATACATATATATCAGCCAAATTGCATAACATTTTTTTCTTTTATTTTAAGTGTACTTGAGACCTTGAAGAAATATACAATGTAATGATAGCGTGAATATCATATCTACGTTATCCATTTTTGACATGAAATTTTGAAACTAAAAAATTTGTATTCCACAGTAAGAATTAAACTATTTCGATTAACTAATCATAATATTAAATAAATATTGAATAACAGAGGTAGTTTTTTCGGTATATTTGGTCAAAATACTAAAAACACGTTGAGCGACCAGTAAAATTTTTTTTAAAAATCTTTTATCATTTTATACATTGTATAAAATAAAGTTAAAATGGTTCTCATTAAAATTTCAAAGATCAACTTTTTTTGATCCACCTTAATGTTACATTATATAATGTAACGATTTTTCTTATCTACGTAATAAAAATTTTAATGTAGCTTAAGTGATGACTTTTTATGAATTATATATCATTTATTAATTAAGCTATTCAATAAACATAAGAGTTTGTAAGCCAAACTCATAAAACCAGCCTAACTTAACAAGAACTTAAAAAGGGTCCATCTTGGACTGAGGCAAGCCAATGGCAAAACCGGAGCACCATGGATTTTGTACCTTATCTTTATTTATATATCATAAAACTTATAATAAAGATATAAATAAGGAAAAAGGAGTTGATACTGCTTTTGTAATTATGTACCAATTTCTTAGAATTAAACACTATTTACAGATTTGCATAGAAGCATATTTTATGACAGTGATTTTAATCACTGTCACATATCATCTATACTGGACTTAACGTCCAGTATAGATGATACGTACATACTGTGTATGCTACGTCCATATTGTGCCACGACTCCACTATGCTACCGTTATTTTCGTGTTGTATATAATTAAAAAAAGAAAAACTTTCAGATGATTAATCCCTATGAGTAATTAAACACTTTACTCAAACAAGTCTAACAAGATTTAATTTTTCGATTCGATAATTTTTTTTTAAATATGTATTGTCAGTGATTTTGATTACTGTAAAATATTTACAGTAAATTAGTCAACACTAATCTAAGACCACCTCAACTTCACTTAAATGAATCTCTACTATACTTTCTTTTTTAAGTGTATAAGATACATTAAGACTTGGTAGCTGAAAATTAAATATTTGTTTTTTTTTACTATATTTTTACACACTTATTTTTGTTTTTTTGAGACAATCATTATACATGTATCTTAAAATCATTATTTTTAGCTTTGATGAGTAGCTGATAAATAAATACTGAATAATTTACTTACTTTTTTATTTTCTCAGAGTTATAAAAATATAACCATTTTAAATAGATAAAAATCAGGTAAATAAGTATTAACAATAAAAAACAGTATAAATATAGATAATATCTGACAGGGATTAAAATCACTATCATAAAAACGCTTCGATGCAAATCTGTAGATAGTGTTTAATTTGAAAAAAATTGGTGGATTATTCCAAAAGCTACGGGATCTCCTATTTTCATATTTATATTTTGATTACAAGTTTTATGATTTATAAGTGTAATATATGAATATATAAATATATAAAGAGAAATGATGTTATTTTTAAAAAAAAGTATGCCGAATGAAAGAGGGATAAATATTTATTATAGCAATTAAATATAGTATGAGATTGATATTTAATAATTTAGTATTATAATTTTTTCTAAGAATTTATAAAAAATTATGAAGTAGTTATTATTTATATCGAAAACGTGTGGATTAAAATTTTTACCATTGTAACAAATATAAATTTGTATGAAGGGCTTGACACAAAACTTTTAAGATAATAATTTGTTATTAATTATGAATAAATGGACTACAAAATATTTTCATCAGAGTCAAAAATATACTTATATTATTCAATTTTTCGTGCTATTTTCAAATAAGTTATTATATTTTATCAACAATAAGTTTTGATATTATTACTAATTAAAAACTAGTTAAAAACTAAAGGATATAACTATAAGGAAAATAGTCTGAATATTTCAATTGTATCATCTATTTAAACAGTAAGAGTTACATAGAAATGATTTATAACGATTAAAAAATAATTAAAAAACAAAAGAAAAAGAAATTGTTTTTAAATTATTACTGATTTTTTATGCTAGAAATAATCGGTGCAAAATATCATTTCTAACCTATTTTTTTGTATTTTAAAGTTTAAAATGTATAATTTCTTTTTTCCATAATAATGTATGTTACATAAGCTATAATTTAATATATTTATAAAAAGTGTTAGTATTTCTGGAACACTTTCAAAAAAACAATTGAAAAAGTTCTACATTCTATATGCATTTTTAAGTTTTGAACCCCTCCTGTATTAAAGGAAATGGTCCGATTTCAAAAAAAAAGTATTTCGAATGAAAGAGGTATATAAATATTTTTTTATTAACTTTGATGTTAGTTTTCATTATGAAAACAAACTAATGTCTGAATTTTTAAGTATATCACATTATCTTTAATTTATGGTATATATAAAAGTGTCAGTATTTCCGGAACACTTTCAAAAGTTAAGTTGAAAAAGTTTTAATTTTTTGTGAAAAAGTTGTCATTTTGAATCCCTCGTATGCAGGTAGAAAATTTATAAAAAAAATATATTAAATGATAGGTAAATATCTTTGAATCTATAGGAAAAAAATTTATATTAATCTGGTCATTTTTTAAAAAATTATGGCAGTTTTAAGTAAAAAAATTGAAATAATGTCGAAAATTAACGATTTAAAATTTGTAATTTTTTGGAGATTTCCCCTTTTTACGGGGAACAAGAGAATTTTTTTCAATTTTCGAGGGTAACGTCTTCGACTTGATACGATTTGTGATCTTTTGACGGATCGTTGAAAGAAATCGATTCGATGAAAGCTGAGAAAAAGTGGTGGTAACAGACACACAAAAAAAACACATCATAGTAAGACAAATACCTTTTCAGCTTCGCATCGAAGCTAAAAAATGTTTAAAAATTGCATTTTTTAAATCCTTACACATTGTTTTTTTTATTTGAAGTTTCATAATTTTAAGTGTGTAAATATTATACTATTTCAGAATTTTTTATTTTATTTTATTTCTCAACAAATTGTACTATACATCACATATAAAAAATAAATTGTAAATATCATGAAATGTCAAAGTTTTATTATAATACTATTAACCACCAACAGGAACACCAGCAGTTGTAGAATCTTCAATTCCACATTCGTTTGTACCTCTTCGAATCTTGAAAGATCCATTATCTCCCCAAGCAGTGTTCCACGAATTAAGTAACAGCCAATAACGAACATCATTCTCCACACCCCAACCAATTAATTTCACTGAATGACCACCTAATATAGTGGCATTTTCTGACTTTACGTAAACACCTATGCAATCATTTTGGAAAATTATATTTTTTGAAATAATTTAATTTATTTGCACATAATTATTATATACATACCCTTTTTATAACTTACAAAATCATCATAAACATCAAAAGATGCTTCTATTGGCCCATAGGTTAGAACATCTTTTTGAATTTTATCAGGACTGAGATAGTAAAAGTTTTTGGCTACAAATTTATTTCAAAAAACATTAAATGAAACTCAAGTATATTTTACGAAAAAGTTCAATGGACAAATTTTTGTTACGTTTTTAAACAAAATTTTTGTTAATTTTTATTTACTTACGTTCAAATACGTTGTGTAGTAAAAATTCATTTTTCTATGATGTGAATTTTAATACTATTACAATTTTTTTTAAAAATTTGAATTGTTCAAAATTTTGAAAAGTTAAATTATAGATAGTTTTCTCTCTATCGGGAATTTTTTTGAAAATAAACCAAAAACCTAATTATGAAAAGTGAGATTGTGCATTGTAAGTAATAGTTAAAATGTATTTTTTTATTTTATTGAAGAAATATGCAGTCAATCCTAAGTTCCTCTAATCTAATCTAATTAAACATTTTGAAATATGCCTAATGATAAAATAAATTTAAAAAAAACGATAGTTAACTGTGGAAAATGTTCTTCTAAAATAAAACTTTACCAAAAAAATACGACAAAAGAAGTATGATAAAATTAGGTATTCACTAAATTATGCTCACAGTATTAAAGTATTTAGGAGATTCAGACATAGTTTTAAGTGTATTTGAACATTGTTCGTGCTTTTGGGAAAAATTTTTGCGTAGCTTATAACTTTTTTTTGTATAATAAAAAACTGTTAAAAATAAACAACAAAAAATAATTTATTATTATCACATTTTCACTTTAAATTGTTTAATTTTAGACATTTTATCAAAATTTAACAATTTATGACAATTTAAACAGAAAGTATAATCATTTTAAAAATAAAATTAGGAGTATTTTTAAAAACGCGTTTGAATAATTTTTAAATTGAAGGAGTGACACCAAAAATTGAATGACCTGTTTTTAGATATTTTTTACCTAAAATGTATATTTAGAGCAAAAAATTGGGTAGGGGCCAGCATTTTAAATCTCTTTTGGGTATATGAGTCTTGGCGCTTGATTTTTAAAATGTTTACTTGCGTAATGGATAATAATTTTGATTATATCGCGAGTAAACTTGAACTCATATGCAGTTAATAATTTACCCCCCTAAAAAAAATCACCTTATTTTCCTCAGGCATAATCTTATCGAAAATTTTTATAATAATATTTTAATCACTGTCAAATTTCAATCAATAAAGTTCTATCTATGTTTTTCCCTATAATATTGAGTACTCCGACTGTACAGTTTTCTTAAAAAGCAAAATTAATTAAATCAAGTACTAACTTTTTTAGACTTTGTTTTCGATTTAAGCAAAATAACCAAGTAAAAAGATACGGTATACTTATGAATTGAGTAAAATGTATGAATATTTACTGGGGAAGAAGTGCTAAACCAGTATGGGTTATTTTACTATGTAAACAGGTAAGAAAATATTAAAAACCATAGAAATAATGTAAGTATTTAATAAAACAAAATTAGGGTTGGAATGCATATTCTAAATTTATCCAAGAAAAAGGAAAGATTTTTTTAGTTTAATACTTGATTTTATGTATTACTATATTTGTGATCTTTTTTGAAATCAATTTTTGCATCACCATAACATTCTTTACGACACATATGGTTCTTTTCTAATGGCTGGCTCTTACAGGAACCTTCGATTTCTGGTGATTCACCGTGAAGACAAGGCGCAACTTGATAAGGTTGACATCCCTAGAAGAAAATTATCAATAAATTACTTTTAATTACTCAATTGACAAAATTTAGCACATATGTAATTTGATTAAATTAAATAAGACATAAAAGTCACAAAAGCTACATTTTTCAAGCAATGATACAATTTTAGCCTTTAACGAACACGTATTTTGTATAGCTATTAGTTTTATAAGAAAGACGGTGTGGCCTAGTCGGTAACACGCACTTCTTCGGGTTCGCAAATAGTTATTATCGAGGTAGACATAATGCCCATGCACTCAGACCTGTTGGTCCAGGGGTTCGCAAATATGTAGGTGTTTAAATTTTTGAAATAATTATTGGAAATTTTTAAAATTATTATTAAAATATTGGAATATTCCAAAAGCAATATTAACTTCTTAATTAAAAATTTTATGATTTATAAAACATGAATATAATTACCATATATTATAGTAAATTACTATATAATTTAGTATTGTAATTTTTACGGAGAAATTATAAAAAGTTATAAGATAAGTTGATAAAGTTCTACTTTCTATACCTATGTTTAAAGTTCTGAAAGTTTTAAGTAAAAGAAGTAAAAAAAAATATATATATCAAAGTTAGTGATTTTAAACATTTTTTGAGGTCTTTTCCTCATTTACAAGTAACATAGCAAAATTTTTAAATTTTTGATGGTAACGTTTTTAACGAGATACGCGATATGTAATATTTTGATGTATCATTCAATAAATCGGTCCAGTGAGAAAAAGTAGTTGACAACAATGCCACTTATGCTTATTACCTTACTACAGTCCATATAGAAGCTGATATAAATGCATTAACATTCAAAAATATTAACTACAATAGTTGGAAAACAAAAATACTATCGACTTTTTGTTGATATCTCCGGTCCAAATGTAGTACAGCCAATAGGTGTATATCAGGCATTGGAAATGAAGTAAACTTAGCTGCCTATTTTCAAAATGATATATAAATATAAAGTGAAAAGTTAAAATATCAACATTAACTGTTAATGACAATTGTAATTTTTTAAGATATTTATAAAGAGTTAATTACAGGAATTGAAGGGTATTTTTTCAAAATATGACGCTAATAACTTTAACTAGATACGCTTTGTAATCTTTTGACGTATCATTGTGCAAAAGCGGTCTAGTAAGAGCGGGAGTAATTGTGTATATGGACACAAAAACAAAATTTGAAAGAGTAAATCCAATATTTTCTCAGCTACACAAATAGCTAAAAATAATTTGGTACTAAATTAAAATTTAATTACCTCACTGCTGTTATAGGCACCTCCAGTAACAACTCCATGATTTTTAAAAAAACTCCAAGCTGAGATAGGATAACCTCCGTTGCAACCAGAACTAGGTTCACAACAAAATGTTAATTCTTCAGCTGACAGCATTTTGTTGAATTTATAGTCATTAGCTATACATAATCTGTCTGAAAAGGCGCTGATGGTACTTAAGGCCTACAATAGATTTATTTTCAATTTTTTTTTTATATTGAAATACAGTAATAACTGACAATACTTACCCAACAAGACCCACAATTTCCTTGATCACGAATTGTACCAATGCTTTCACATTGTTTCCACTTTATACGAGCATCGAAATTTTTTGGAATATGATGGCAACTGCTGTATTTAGGATCATGAGACTTAACCAGACCATTCTTTGCGCCTCTAACTCCTTTAGATCCTAATAAATGATTCAAATACTCGAGTGTAGTATTAGGATGAAAATTCTGACCCGCCTGTAATTAATTTTATTTATACTATACTTATTTCACAAATTCTTAAAAATGTTATAATTAGTAAACTTCTATGATTTTGACAGTATAACCGAAATAGTCTAGTAACTATGAACTCATGTTCTACTTATGTTAAATTCAAATCTTAATGGAAAATTTTTGTAAAATTGTTATCAGTGTACAATGAATTTTAATAAATTTCATAAAATTATGCAGTTGTAAAAAATACAATACCTCCCAAGTAGTTGCTTTCTTATTTATATTTTTTATGTATTCAGGTTGAAGAAAGTGTACTTGCTCAGTTAAATAGACACATACGAGTAAAATACTTGATAAAATTATAAATTGAGCCATTATTTAATAGAAATATTAGAAAATAATACAAATATACCTATAAATATTAATTCATACACTACTTTGAATACATTTAAAAAAACTCAATTTATACACTCTAAATTTTATTTACATAAGGAACTGAAAACAATAATGGTCAGAAATGATATAAAAAGATAAACTTTAACCAATAAATTATTTCCGTTTGTTATAATTTTCAACAACGATCTATAAATGAGTCAAGTACTATTGAAAACAATCTAAGTTTTTCGAAAAAAAAAAATAATCAATAAGTGGACAGATAAACAAATTTTAGTACATAAAAAACAACCGTTATTACTGCAAAATGAACTTAAAATTTTATTAGGGTTTCGTAATCATATTAGCTAGTCATGATAATCAATTATAAATAGATTAAAGTGCTTATATCTTTATATTTCAGGTACTCAATATAATTGATAAAAATAATAAATATGCCTCATGAATATAATAGACATACAATTAAAAAAAAATAAACAACAGTTAAAAAAAAACTATAACAGTAATAAAAACAGTCAGGGGCGGACTTAGGTATGTGGTGGCCCCTTATACATAAACAAGGAAATATATTTTTTTACTTATTAAATAACAATTATTATCATATTTGTGATTTTTGAATTTTGAATTTTTTATATAACTTTATTAGCTTATTAGATATAAACATTTAAAGTTTCATCATTTTGAGTTAATTTATTAGCAGGTACACAGCATTGTTATTATCAATTGTAGTAAGGCACATTGTTATGAGTTTATAAATACACTAACTGACAATACAGAAAGTATATCTATTGATAATCATAATTGATAATAAACAATCCGTGACTGAGACAGCAATGTCATAAAAATCCAATTAGCTACCTGTATTTACAATCCCATGTGTATTATACATGTATATTAACTCAAAAACCTAGCACAGTGAGGTGGCGGCACAGTGGGGTCGTGGCATAGTTGGGTCCAGTATGGATGATATCTGACAGTGATTAAAATCACTATCATAAAAAACGCTTCGATGCAAATCTGTAGATAGTGTTTAATTAAAAAAAAAAAATTTGTTAAAATAGCATATTTTTGAATATGGTAGCCATTTGCGCATAGAAGATAGGTCGTCAGGACAAATTTTCTTTTCCATTTTATAGTACATAAAATAAGCTTTAATCTGATATATGTTTAAAGGACGCAATATTTCCGAAACATTTTCAAAAATTAAGTTGAAAAAGTTATTTTTTGTAAAAAAGTTACTATTTTAAATCCCCCAGTGAGCAGAATAAGTGTTAGACTTTCAAAAAAAATTATATCAAATGAAAGGGAAATATCTAAGGTTTCAATACAAAAAATATTATTTTTATTTGTTCATTTTTGAAAAAGTTATGGCAGTTTTAAGTACAAAAAACATCCCGATAAAAGGTAATTTTTATCGCAAACATTACATTTTTTTTTAATTTTCGACAGCCATTTGCACATAGAAGATAAGATGTCGGACAAATTTTTTTTTTCATTTGATAGTATATAACATAACCTTTGATTTGATTTATGTTTGAAAGACGCAGTATTTCCGGAACATTTNGATAAATTTTTTTTTTCATTTGATAGTATATAACATAACCTTTGATTTGATTTATGTTTGAAAGACGCAGTATTTCCGGAACATTTTCAAAAATTAAGTTGAAAAAGTTAATTTTTGTAAAAAAGTTGCTATTTTAAATCTCCCCCCAATAAGCAGGTTAAGTGATAGATTTTCAAAAAAATGATTTTTTTAAAATTAAACATTATCTACAGATTTGCATGGAAGCGTTTTTAATGATAGTGATATTTTGTAAAAAAAAGTTGTCATTTTGAATCCTCCCCGTGGGTAAGTAAAGGGCTAGATTTATAAAAAAATATACAAAATAATAGGTAATTATCTCATGTATCATTCAAAAAATTTTTATTGATTTGGTATTTTAGCTTCGATGCGAAGCTGAGAAGGTATTAATTTTACCATGATGTGTTTATTTTTTTTTTTGTGTCTGTCACTACTTTTTCTCAGCTCTCACTGGACCGATTTCTTTTAACAATACGTCAAAAGATCACAAATTGTATCTAGTTGAAGACATTACCCTTAAAAATTTAAAAATTTTCCCTCGTTCCCCGCAAATGGGGGAAATATCCAAAAAAATTACAAATTTAAAAATCGACAAATTTTGTCATTTTTTTCACTTTTTTTTCTTAAAACTTCCATAACTTTTTCAAAAATCAACAAATCAACATAATTTTTTTTTAAACTAAAACCTTAGATATTTTCCTTTCATTTGATATAATTTTTTTGAAAATTTAACACTTAACCTGCTCATGGGGGGGGATTTAAAATTGCAACTTTTTTACAAAAACTAACTTTTTCAACTTAATTTTTGAAAATGTTCCGGAAATACTGCGTCCTTTAAACATATATCAAATTAAAGCTTATTTTATGTACTATAAAATGAAAAAAAAAAATTTGTCCCGACACTTTATCTTCTGCATGTAAACGGTTGCCGTAGTTAAAAAAACACTATTTTTGTGTTAAAATTTTCGATTTTCAATTTTTAATTTTCAACTTAAAAATGCTATAACTTTTCGAAAAATGCATGTATCAGCACAATTTTTTTTTTTCTAAATACATTATAAGTACATCTTCCATTTGACATACTTTTTATTAAAATTAGACAATTTCCCCTTATATAGGGGGGGTTCAAACTTTGAAACATTGTATAAAAAATAGAACTTTTTCAACTGAACTTTTGAAAATGTTCCGGAAATACTGCGTCCTTTAAACATATATCAAATTAAAGCTTTTTTTATGTACTATAAAATGAAAAAAAAAAATTTGTCCCGACACCTTATCTTCTATGTGCAAATGGCTGTCGAAATTATAAAAAAAATGTAATATTTGCGATAAAAATCACCTTTTATAACGATGTTTTTTGTACTTAAAACTGCCATAACTTTTTCAAATATTAACTAATCAAAATAATATTTCTTTATATTGAAACCTTAGGTAATTTTCTTTCATTTGATATCATTTTTTTTTGAAAATCTAACACTTATTCTGCTCACAGGGGGGATTTAAAATAGCAACTTTTTTACAAAAACTAACTTTTTCAACTTAATTTTTGAAAATGTTCCGGAAATACTGCGTCCTTTAAACATATATCAAATTAAAGCTTATTTTATGTACTACTAAATGAAAAAAAAAAATTTGTCCCGACGACCTATCTTCTATGCGCAAAAGGCTACCGTATTTAAAAATATGCTATTTTTTATTAAAATTCTAGGTTTTGTATTTTATTTTATTTTAAAATATTTTATTAGGGGAATAAACTGACTTTCATGAATATTATATAATTTCATTGACATAGAATAAAGTTCATAAGACATATGATATTATACTTATTAACATTTTTTACTTTTTTAAAGTCGAAAAAGTAATTTTTAAATTTGAGTTAGCTTAAATAGCCAATTTTATCATGCAACAAAAATCAACGAATAGTTGCCGAATGGGTAACACCTTGATCTTTAACGCCTAGGGTACGAGGTTCAAATCCGTTTGTGGCTTCTAAAATTTTGCATTTTTTTTTTGAGTTAGAATAGAATTTTCAAATCATTTGATATTTATCTCATTTAGATTCAATAATTTCAATAAATATAAAGGATCTTATCACTATAGTCTCCCCTCGTGAGAAGAAATTGATATTCATGTTAATATTATTTTACTATGTGGTTCTTTTTCTGGCTACGATTTATTTTGCCAACCCTCACTAGACCTACTTTTTTCAACGATACGTCAAATGATTCATTTAAGTTTATGATATTTAAGTTAATGATTAGTTTAAGTTATTACTCTTAAAAATCAAAAAAATATTCCTTATTCAAATAAAAAGTAGCTTAACTAGATTTGTCCATACAAACAATTAAAATCATTAATTTTTAATATTCTTAAATTATTTATTGTCGAATTAAATTTGATATGATAAAAGTATTCAACTACAAAAGTAAATAATTTTACTTTATAATTTATTAATTTTTTAACTCTATTTCTGTGTGCTACTACCAGTCTATAATATGCCAAATTTTTTAGTAATATTTTGCTATATAAATCATAAATTTAAAAAAAAAATGATTTTTAGTTTCACCTGAAGTTAACGATGGAGTTTTACAATTATAATTATATTTTTGATAATATGCTCAATTGAGTAAATCTTTTTAACTACTTTGGTTTGATTGGTTCATTTAATTAAAGTAAATTATTAAAATTAATTAAGTTCTGAATATTTCAATTGCAGAATTTTTTTAAACACCAAAAGTTATTAGGATATGATTACTATTCTTTCTATTTCAGTTATCTATTACGATAAAAATGTAAAAAAATCGAATTTTTCTGACAAATGTACTGTAATTAGTAATTATAAAATTTCCAGATTGCATATTAATCTTAAAAATTTCATTTTTTTCAATTTAATAATGTCAATTTCAAACTTGCAAGTTGAACTATAAGTTATGGTAACAAATTCATTTTTTAGCTTCGATGCGAAGCTGAGAAGGTATTTTTCATTAAAACTTTCACTTTAAAAGACAATAAAAAATAGGTTCAAAATGATTACCTTTAACATATTAAAAATCAAAATCAGTATTAATTTAATACAATTTTTTTTGTTCTTAATTATTTTTTTTTATATGTAAATACTTATTTTTTAATAATAAGTAATAATATTAAAACTTAGAAGTAATAGAAAAAGTTTAATTGCACATTTGAAAACATCACGAAAAGTTTATTTAGAAAAGTATATTTTTTTTCTGATGAAAGTTCCTTTTGTTTAGTGTATTTATTCATAAGTAACAAAATTTTTTTATTAAAAAGTATTGCATAAATTCCTTTAAATTTGTATACGCATTAAAAGTATATGAATATACAACTCCTTTTTATTTTTATAATATCTCCGTAAAAATTACAATATTATATTATTGAATACCACTTTCATACTCAATTTAATTACTGTAATTATTATGTATTCATATATTATAGTTATAAATCGGGGTAAAATTAAGGGAATAAGTGTTATTGTTGTTTTTGAAATAATCTACCAATTTCATTTTTTTCTATTTAATAATATTTATTTCAAACTTGCAAGTTGAGTTAAAAGTTATGGTAATAAATTCATTTTTTTTTTATTAAAACTTTCACTTTAAAGAACAAAAAGAAGTAGGTTCAAAATGATTACTTTTAACATATTAAAAATCAATAATAATTTGAAAATAATTAATTATAAAAATTATATAATATATAATTAAACTAATTACTAATCTGGATATAATTAAGGAAATAGGAGTTGATGTTGGGTTGGGTTGGTTACATTTTTAACTTTATAATGCTATAACTCATTGAAAAGTGTACGAATCAACACAATTTTTTTATGAGAAATAATATTTTTTAATAATCCCTTTTTCATTCGACATACTTTATCTTAATCAGGGTATTAATAAGAAACTAGCAGATAATGTAGCTTTTGTAATTATCCACCAATTTCTTAGAATTAAACACTATCTACTGATTTGCATCGAAGCGTTTCTTATGATAGTGATTTTAATCACTGTCAGATTAAATCTATACTGAACCCAACTATGCAACATCCCCACTATGCCGCGACCCCACTGTGCTGGGTTTTTTTTTTGCATATAGTTATTGAAAAATTGGTATTTTTAATATATTTCAAGGCATATAATTGCATATTTTTACATTTTTAAATGCATATTTTCATTAAATTTTGGTCATAAACATCCGAGCTCTAGTAATAATTAATTACTAATAATTAATAATTTTTATTTAAACTATAAATAATTTTAATTGGTAAATATTCAAATAACGTAATAAAATTAATGTTAACCAATAATAGTTCTGTTTATATTTATATTATTTATGTTCTTTGAACTTAAAAATTTTCTATTGATCTAGAAATTTATAATTAGTGTTAGATTAATGATTTTTCATTTAGTTGTGTCTAAAAATTGTATAATTGCGCTGTACAAAAGATGATTCAATTAAGCTGTATAATTAAAACAGAGAATTGAATAGATATTATTAAAATTGTATTTATTTATTATTTTAAATTGTAAAAATAATATTACCAAAACTATAGAATCTTACATTTAATATTAGTTGGAATGATATATGCAATAAGTAAATATCTTTAAATTATTTATAGTTCGCCTAACTAATTATGAGAAATATTATTTTGTCGACCTTTGTACACTTACATACTATAGTACACTATATCATTATCATGTTTACTAAACATAGATAAATGTGAGTAACTAATGTTAAAAAAAATGTATCAATGAACCTTGAGATTTCTATAATTTGATTACTAATCGAATCTAAGTAATGTTGATGTATGTTGTAACGATGCTAAAGTATTAGTTACCAATGTAAAGTCAAATTATTTGTAACATATCAGTATAATACCTAGAGAAACCTTAATTTATATTTTTAATAGAGGGAGTTCATCAGTTTAATTACAGTTTATAGTATAGTTTAGTTAAAATTAAAATAAGTAATAACCAGATGTAAAAATTATTCCGTTTTCATTCATACAATTCTAATTTTGTATTTTTTTAGCTTTTTATTTACATATATAAGAAATAAAAATATAATCAAGTTATTTGTTTAAAAAGTAAAGAATTAAAATTAACAAATTAATAGTGTGAAATTTATATGGTATTATAATTATGTTTCAATAATTTGAAGAGCAATATATCGAAGTATCCGGGTTTGGTTATTAAATAAACAATACAAGATTGTTAAGTAAATATACAACTATATTATTTAAAATAAGCGTAAATATAAGTAGGTGAATTAGTAGTATAGTCAGGGAGGTTTTACACCCTACCCACATTGATAACTATATTCATTTCTAAAAAGGAGTGATGAGCAAAATAAAAGTCCAAAATTATAAATTCATCAGTTTTTTACTATGACCTCACATTATGAAATTCTGGCTACGACACTGAGGTAAAATATGAGAAAGAGCCTTTTAACTAAGTTAGTAAGTTAGTAATTAGTCAGCTGTGCGTAATAGTCACTGATAGTAGCGTGCTTAGAATTTGGCTATGGAAGGTGAATGAATAAGTAGAAAAGAATTTTCTTAGTAGAATTTTTCTCTCAAGAGAAAATACAGCACTAGTTTCTAATTTTTTCAAGAATAATTTTTTTTACATGGGCAAAATTTTAACTCTATAAAAAATTTAAGAAAATTTAATAATTAAAGTAACATAGTATAAAAATTATACTTAGGAGGGATAAATTCTCTTAAAAATAAAATTAGCCTCTTTTTTTTTTTTTTTAACTCCACCTATATTTATACTAAATAAAACACCTTACGTTAAATTAGAATTATATTCACTAATTGTCATAAATAAAATAAAGTAATTATAAATCAAATATCTAAGTGATTATAATTGTTTTCATCAGCTAAATATCAATATCACTTCTACCTATTTGAATGCCTAGGGCGTATTCTCCTCTTTTATTTAAAACGTCTGATTTTTTCACTTATTTTATTTTATATATAATTTTGTTTACAAATTTTGTACTTCAAAATTATTAAAATTGTAAAAAATTGTTTTCAGAAAATTAAATATTTAAAAAAAACACATTTTTCGATACCTCAATGAAATATTTTTTTTTTGTTATTGTTACAAATTTGTTTAAGGTGTGTTCTTTACTTTTAATCTTATATTAAATTATCATAAATATAACACATTGTAATTTCTATAATTTTAAATTAGTTTACAATTGAATGTTTTATCAAGTAAAATGGAAATGAAAATTATATTTTTTGGTGTTTTGTATTGCATTGGCTGGAACAATGCTATTAAATCTACTAAATTATTGATTGGATTAGGAGAACCGAATTCTCCAGAGGAAATATCTAGATCTGTTCCATACACAAACAGATGGTTTATACAAAAACTAGATCATTTCAATCCTACTGATAAAAGGACGTGGAAACAGGTTAATTTTTGTTGATTACATATCTTCTTTTATCTATTATAAAATATTTTTTATGTTCATCCCTTGTGTCTTATAGGGGTGTCCATTTTATTTTTTTAAACAACAATATACATAATTAACTAGCTTATAAAATATAAAATGTAGTTATTAAGAAAATGACTGGACAATAACAATTTTTAGATCAGCATTTCAGAAGTTATTAATAATAATTGAAAGTGTTGACTGGAGGTAAAGCACGGTATGCTATTTTTATCACTAGACATTTAGAGAAATCTAAATGATTTCAGAGGCCTTCCCTTCCTCCTATAAGTAAAAAAATTGACTAGTCATTTTCTTAATTACATAATTTTCTATTTTATAAGCTAGTTAAGTATGTATTCTGCTATTTAAAAAATTGAAATAGTTGACACTCTTATAAGACATAAGATGAACATAAAATATATGAATAACTAACAAATGTAAAAATCAAATCGCAAAGAAATTATTATTTTAAGAGAAATTAAGTGGCTATAGCAAAAAAAAAAATCACTCTGTATATCATCATATTATTACAGTTATTTTTATTTGATTTAGAAATATCAAGTTAACTCTCAATATCATAAAGAAGATGGGCCGATATTTTTAATGATTGGAGGAGAAAATGCTATATCATCGTTATGGATGACTACGGGAGCATGGATAGATTATGCAAAAGAATTTAATGCTTTATGTTTTCAATTGGAGCATCGATACTATGGGAAAAGTCGTCCTACAGAGTAATTTTTGTTATAAACAAATTTTAGTGTCTAAGAACTGTTTTCTTAATTCTGTTTATAAGTAAATGTTTCAGCTGCGAAACGAAGCTGAGAAGGTATTAATTTGACAATGATGTGTTTATTTTGTATTATTATTTTTTTTTTTTTTTGTGTCTGTTACCATTTTTTCTCAACCCTCACTGAACCGGTTTTATCCAAGGATACGTAAAATATTAAAAATCGTAACTAGTTGAAGATATTACCTTCAAAAATTGAAAAAAATCTCTTATTCCCCGTAAATGTACCATTTACGGGAAATGAGTGATTTGGTAATCACTAAAAAAATTATAATTTAAAAAATCTATAAATTTTGACATTTTTAAAACTTTTTTGTTTAAAACTGCCAAAATATTTTTAAAAATATATGAAAGACACTATAAGTATTTATCTATTATTTGATATATATTTTTGGAAAATTGACCAATACTTGCCCACAATCAAAATCGCAAGTTTTACACAAAATGGCAATTTTTCCACAAAAAATTAACTTTTTCAAAATATCTTTTATGTCTGTCCATAAATTTTACAATTCTCATATATTGGATAAAAACTCTTTAATTTTAAAAATTAGGCGAATAGTTTAAATTACGTTAGTGTAAAATTGGCAACTTCAGAAAAAACTTTTTTTAATTAAATATCTCCAGAAACAATAGGAGTGTAAAATTAATTTTTATACTGAATTACACAGTAAAATGATATTACTATAATGAAACACTTTTTAGTGATCATAGATCAATATATACTAAACCAAATTTTTACTCTGATTTAAAATCTGAAACTAGATATTATCTATGATCTCTTTTTTGATATTATTACTTATAGATAACATACAAAAAAAATATCTTGGTTTATCAAATTTAAAACTCGTGTTCTTAATTTTTATAATTATATTTCATATTTATCAGTTCCCTTCAGTGTTAAAAACCTAAACTTAAATTTTCTTTGATGGGAGCATTTCTTTTTAGTTTAATGGTATATAAAAAAAAAAACCCAGCACAGTGGAGTCGCGGCATAGTGGGGACGTTGCATAGTTGGGTCCAGTATAGATTTAATCTGACAGTGATTAAAATCACTATCATAAGAAACGCTTCGATGCAAATCAGTAGATAGTGTTTAATTCTAAGAAATTGGTGGATAATTACAAAAGCT
>NW_026099573.1:22866760-22886003 GCF_025091365.1 Daktulosphaira vitifoliae
ACAAAAAAAAAAAAAAAATAAAAAAAAATAAACACATCATGGTAAAATTAATACCTTCTCAGCTTCGCATCGAAGCTAAAAAATTCAAATAATTTTGTCCATGTATTTCTTATTTGATGAACTGATATTCTATTATTGCTTGTTAAAATTTAATGATTTCTTTTCCAAATTTCTATTGATAATTTTCTATTTAGCATCAATACTCGTTATTTGTCACAGGTATAACATGATATTATCAAACATAAAGGAATCTTATCCTTAATTATTCAAGTCTATTATACGGGCGTGGCATGTAAAGTAATGATTATTTTGTATTTTAAACCTAAATTCTTAAACAATATTAAAAGGCAAACGGTTGATCAGGTATAAATAAATTATAAGAACAAAGTTGTTTGAACACTTTTTTTCTATCAAACTAAAAATAAGGGTTTCTATTAAAAAAACAAGTTTTTTACTCTTGAAGGGATAAAAAAATAGATTTAACTTTTAAAATTGTAGAGTTTTTTGAGTCAAACAATATTTTCCTTTAACAAGAATTCAGCATTTTCAATAGTTTCCAAAAAATTAGTATCTTATCCTTAATGACATAGTATATACTATATTACAATGTAACTGTTACATTATATAATGTGGCTTAAGTGATGGCTTTTTATGAATGTTATATCAATTTATTAATTAAGCTATCCAATTAACATAAGAGTTTGTAAAACCAGCCTAACTTAACAAGAACCCAAGGTGGGTCCAATATGGGCCAAAGCAAGCCAAAGGCAAAATCGGAATACCATGGATTTTGTATCTTATTTTTATTTATATTATTATTATTTTTATATATATTTAGATTTGTGTCAAAACGTTTTTCATATGATAGTGATTTTTATTACTGTCAGATATCATCTATAATTGTCCCAACTATACAACGTCTACACTTTGCCGCAACCCCACTGTGCTATGGTTTTTTGTAAAAATAAGCCATAGTTATAGCAATAATTTATTTTACAAAATATTTACCTTATATTAACTTATGTTTAATTAAAATAAATCATTAAAATTAATGATTTATTTCTGAATATTTCAATTGTAGAATCTTTTTAAACACTAAAAAACGACTTAAAAATGATTGGTATGATTTCTGTTGAAATTAATTATTTCAATATTAATAGAAAAAGTAGTGACTTTAACAAAATGTTATGCTTTTCTCATAAATTTATTGTAAATAGTAATTCAAAATTTTTCTGGCTGCATAGTAATCATAACTATACCATTTTTTCAATTCTCATAAAATTTCTTATATAATGACTTAGAAGTTATGAAAATAAATTATGGTAAAATTTTCAATTTTTTTTATTATAAACTTTCATAATATTCAACTTTAAAAGACCAAAAAATAGGTTAAAAATTACATTTTACACGGATTACATTGTTTATAATTATTTTTATATATTTATATACTTGTTTTACTAATTAGTAATATTCTCAAAAACAAGGTGATAGAAAAAATGTAATTATAGACTTGAGTTCAGTGCCAAAAAGTAACTTAGAAAGGCATATTTTTACTCTGATGAAAATTTTTAGTAGACCAGTGTATTTCTTAATAATTAACAAAAAATATTAATAGTAGTTGATGTTACTTTTAGACACTAATTTATATTAGTTAAACATTATCTATAGATTTGCATTGTAGCGTTTCTTATAATAGTAATTTTAATTACTATTAGATATCATCAATACTTCTCTCAACTATGCTGCGTCCATACTGTACCGTGACTCCATGTGCTACCGTTTATTAATTTAAAATATTTATAGTGTTATAATTTTTTCTTTATTTAAACTAAAGAAATCAATTCTGGTAAACACAGGCGTTGTTATTCATTATTGTACATAAAAAGTTTTCTTATTAATATAATTTTACAATACAACTTTTTGTATTGTATAATTAATATATAATTTTCATAATTCTTTGGAAGGTCTGTGACAAAAGTAGGGGCTAAGTCCCTTTTGGATCTATCAAATTGCGCCTATGATTCTATGTTTTCATGATATTACGTTTTTAGTGTAATAATGTCATTCAAAATTTTATTAATATCATAGTAGTATATTAAAATTATGAAATGTAGATATGACCTGTTTGGGCTTATGAAGTTCAGATTTGAAGCTGTGCTAAATTTCTTCATACATTGCATAAAACACAGTTAGTTCTTTTTGCTGATCCTACATTTGTAATTTTTATATCTATAGGATTAAGTAGTATATTGTATAAAGTTAATTTTAATTCATATTTTTATGATGGTATGAATATATCTGTAAATATACTAAACAAAAAAAGTTCCAACTTAAATATAATGCAGAATTAATTTAAATATAATTAGTGATAAATTAAAATTAAATAACGAAATTCAAGCATTTAATCTAGATATTTATACAGGTTAAATAAAAATTAAGGTAAAAATATTTTTTTTAAATAGTTTTACTAAAATTTATTAGTTTTTCACAAATTACTTTTTATTAATAATTTGTTGTTAATACTTTTAATATCTCTTTGTTGGTTATATTATTTAGTGATCTCAGTTCTGAAAGTCTAGTGCACTTAAGCAGTGAACAAGCTTTAGCTGATTTAGCTCAATTTATTATTGATTCTAAAACAAAATTCAATATTTCATCTACAGCAAAATGGGTAGTATTTGGAGGATCATACGCAGGATCGTTAGCTGCATGGTCAAGAATGAAGTTTCCTCATCTTATACATGCAGCTGTTTCTTCTAGTGGTCCTCTTTTAGCAAAGGCAGATTTTAATGGTAAGCAGTTTTGAATCTAAAATGCAGTTCAAGTTGGAGAAAATTGTTTAATATGCTTCGTTGTAAATTTAGAAGCATTGTGTAATTAAGAAAAGCTATCTTAACTTTCTTACGTAAAAAATCTCGTAGTTCTTAAATTAAATGTTATTTGTATGATTTAAGAACTTAATTTTTTTAATCGACCTACGTTCCAAATTAGCTTATTTACACAAATTTACTTAAGTTTTACAAGTTCAATAATTAAAAAATTTTTAACGGTTTTATGTATTTTTCAAATTGTCTATTTATATTAAATAAATATATATTTATTATTCAATAGTTCAAAAAGCAGCATAAAACATGACTTCAAAAGCCTATTATTTTTATTTTAGTTAAGACCCTCTGTTACAGCCTATGAAAAAGGTGTAAATACGCTTTTGTTTATAAACTTATAATATCTTCAAACTTTTTTTTTATATTAGGGTCAGCCACTCTTATTCTAAACTTCCACTTGACACGATCTCCCACATCATCTACGCTCACATATGCGGTTCTCATATTACATTCAATAACATCTCTTCATCTCTATTATGGTTTTCCTCTACCTTTTCTTCATTCGACATTCATTTTCATAATTATTCTCACAGTTTCCGATTATTCTCTCTTCTTAACATAACCAAACTATTTAAGTCTATTTTCTCTTATCTTACCAAAGATTGACGCTACACCTATTAATTTACACTCCACTGCTCTACTTTCTTATCAACTGCCCAACACTTTGAACTATACATCATAGCTAGTTTCATTATAGTCTTATAGAACTTACCTCTCAGCCTCATTGGAATTTTTTTATCGCATAAGACGCCGGGCGCTTCTCTCCACTTCAACCATCCGCACTTAAACCTGTGTCTTACATCCTCATCAATACCACCGCTCTTTTGCATAACTGATCCTAAATACTTAAAACTTTCCACCTCTTCAATCATGTCCTCGCCTATTGTCACTGGTCTCCTCATTTCAACCACCTCGTGTTCTCCTTTGTCATACTCGTACTCTATATACTTTGTCTTACTTCTACTTATTCTTAAACCCTTTTCTTCAAGAGCTGATCTCCACACTTCTAGCCTTTAATTAATTTTCTCCCTATTTTCTCCTATTAACACTATATTGTCAGCAAACAACATGCACCACGGCACTTTCCTTTTATTTTTCTAGTAATTTCATCCATGACTATAGAAAATAAGTAAGGGCTTAAAGCAGAACTTTGGTGCACTCTTACTCTTACCCTAAAACCTTCTTTTACTCTTCTTACACTTTTTACCTGGGTAAAGTGCCATCATACATATGTTCTATTATATTAATGTAACTTTTCGGGAATCCTTTTCTCATTAATGCCCTCTTTAAAACCTCTCTCAGTACTCTATCATATGCTTTCTCCAAATCTATAAATACCATATACAGCTTTTTAATATATTAAGCTGATTTAAAATGTAACACAAATACAATTTTTTATTATTATTTATAGAATATTACAAAATAGTGGAAAATATATTGAATACTTATAATCCAGATTGTGCAGTACAAATCAAACTAGCTACTAAAATGCTAAATGATCTCATTAAAAGTGATCAAGGGAATGTAAATAATAATATAAATAATTTCAAGTAATTTTTGAGATAATAATTTAGTTTTACTCTTATAAAATTTTTATCCTGTTTTTCTAGATTGTGTGATCCTTTGGAAGTAAACAATAAAATCGATTTGTGGAGTTTGTTTGCCAATTTAGCTAGCAATTTCGCTGATATAATCCAATACTACAGATCTAACAGACTAGGAGCTACATCTACAAACAAGCCAACTTTAGATTCTTTATGTGATATCATGACAAATAAATTAATTTTGTCACCGGTATGAATATTTTGAAAATCAAACATTAGGCACCATTTTTCTTGTTTTTATAGAACTTATAACATACTATATACAATGTATATAGTATGTTATAGAGTGAATAAAAAAAAGTTGATCTTCGAAATTTAATGAGAACCATTTTAACTTTATTTTATACATTAAAATAGGCATTTTGTGAAGATTTGAGATTTTTTAAAAAAAATTGACTGGTCGCTCAACGTGTGTTTAGTATTTTAACCAAAAAAACGGTAGCACAGTGGGATTGCGGCTCAGTATGGACGTAGCATAGTTGGGACAAGTATAGATGATATCTGACAATATTAAAATTAATATTATAAGAAACGCTTAGATGTAAATCTGTAGATAGTATTTAATTTTAACCCTGGAACGCTAGCGTACATCAGACTGACGCATCGTACGCGAGCCAAACGCTTCCCCTTCTGTCCATTCCCTCCTACACCTCTGTACCTTTTTTAAGTGATTTGAATAAAGACTCTTTTAAAAATGATCATAGCTCGTTTTTATCGCAACTCACCCTATGCTCACACCGTTAACAATAAAAACTATCCAAGGATTGAAATTGACGCATCGTTAGTAAAATGCGCCTATAAGATGTCGCTAGCGTTCCAGGGTTAAGAAATTGGTGGATAATTATAAAAACAATATGAACTTCTATCTACTTAATTATATCCTAATTATAATTCTTTGATTTTAAATTATAATATATAAATAAATGAATATTTAACATATATTTAATATATGTTTAATTTTTATTTTATTTTGAATATATTTCTTTAGTTTTAACGTGTATAAAAATTTAAAGGGATTGATACAACACTTTTCAAAAAAAAAAAATTGTTACTTATGAATAAATACACTGGACAATAAAGAACTTTCTTCACAATAAAAAATAGACTTTCAAAAAAAAAGTATACAACATTTCATAAATATTAATTTTTATAATTCATAATATTAGCCAACAATTTTATGTGACTATACTCAGACAAAATGTTTAAATTTCCTTAGTAAACATATAGAATTTGGATAAAATCTACGGTAGGGTCATTCCACGTGAGATCACCTAATGTGTGTGCGGCTATAGTTCAAACATTTTTAAAACTTTTATCATAGACTTCTTGAAGGTCATAATAAAAAAAAAAATTGTTATTTTACCAGATAGTGCATTTTTTATAATTAAAAACATAAAAAAACACCTTATATTCTATAGCCTATAACTTCACATCCAAATAAGCTATCACTGTATAATTAGCAATATTTTACTCATATTAAACAGTACTTAAATTTCATTCTTAAGTTTATGTAATAAATTTATTCTTATTTTGTTTTAGTAGTAAAGACTGGTTTAGAAATAAATAATTTACTTTCTTTGTTTAAAAATCGATCTCTAAAGAATTAGCGATTGATATGTCAAAGACAATATCTATTGACTTCAGAAATTTAATATCTTTGCTATTTTGAACAATAGTATTTCTTTATTAACTTAATTCACTTCTTATAAAGATGTTTTATTTGTGAAAGTTTTACATTTAAGTGTTATAATGGCTGTCAATTTTTGATCACACCTGTATTAATGGCTTTGAATATAGATATTGACTAATAGATATTAGTTGTTTAGTAACACTTTGTAAATATAAAAATTTACTAAAACAGAACGTTTTAATGGGAGATTTTAGTTAATAATGTTTTTTTTTGGCGTAAATGTTAGATGGTGAGATTTGATCTTTGAGTTTTCCATTATACATTAAAATTAAATTGAACGTAAATTTACTAAAAATTTGTGTATTATAATTGTTAAATGTATTTCAATATATAGGCTCAAAATTGAGTTACAACGAAGTAAAAAAATGAAGTGTAATGGCTTGAATTACAGTTTATATTAAAACTGTATTTGTTTTAAAATGATTATATTATGATACAATTATATTCATATCAAAAATTAATTTTAGTACAACTATATGTAATTTATTTTTTCTTACTTAATAATATAACGACCGCGAGAAATAAAATTAAAAACGTTCAAAATTTTACTATTAAAATCAGAAAAATCTATGACGTCATAGGTTTGTTAATTTTTAACTAAATTTATACTGATGCATAATTTTACGAAAAAATAAAGTTTTTTTCTTATGTTATTTATTGTATTTAGTATATATGAATTGTTTGACAAAAATTAAAAATAATTTAGAAGTATTTAATGATCAAATAAAGTCCGAATTTTTTTTTTTTAATATTAAAATATATTGCATAAGCTTTAATTTAAGATATATATAAAAATGTCAGACTTTTAAAACACTTTCAAAAGTTAAGTTGAAAAAGTTCTACTTTCAATATGTATTTTAGCTTCGATGCAAAGCTGAGAAGGTATTAATATTACCATGATGTGTTTATTATTATTATTTTTTTGTGTTTGTCGATACATTTTCTCAGCTCTCACTAGTCCAATTGTTCTTGACGATAAGTCAAAATATCACAAATCGTATCTAGTTGAAGACATTATCCTCAAAAATTGAAATATTTTTTTATATTGAAACCTTAAGTAATTCCCTTTTATTTGATATAAATTTTTTGATAATCCGACCCTTTATCTATCCACAGAGGGAGATTCAAAATGACAACTTTTTCACAAAAAATTAACTTTTTCAACTTAACTTTTGAGAACGTTCCGAAAATACTATGTCCTTTAAATATATGCTAAATTAAAGCTTATGTTACACAATATAAGTTAAAAAAAAAAAATTGTTCCCACGATTTATATGCTACGTACGAATGTCTGATGTAGCTAAAAAGATGCTATTTTTATGTTAAAATTTTCGATTTTATATTTTATATTTTCAACTTTAAATTGCTATAACTTTTTGAAAAATGTATAGATCAACACAAATTTTTATTTCTTAATACATTATATATATATATATATATATCCCTTTCATCCAACATACCTTTTTTTAAATCAGACGATTTCTCCTTGTACAAGCGGCGATCAAATCTTAAAACATACGTATAAACAGTAGAACATTTTCAACTTAACTTTTGAAAATGTTACGGGAATACTGCGTCCTTTAAACATATGTTAAATTAAAACTTACATTATGTACTATAAGTTCTATCTTCTATATGCAAAAGACTGTCAAAGTTGAACAAAAAATAGGGGTAACTTTTGCTTTTCGAATAATTCATCAATTTCTGAAAATTAAACACTATCTAAAGATTTGTATCGAAGCGTTTCTTATGATAGTGATTATATCACTGTTAGATATTTATTTATAAATTTAACTGGCTTAGCCCTTTTTACAATATCAGGTTATTTAAAAATTTCATAAAATAATATCAGTATAAATATAATTCACAATGATTCAATAGAATATTTGAAGTAATGTATATATATATAAAAAAAAAATTATCGTTTTAAAGTAAAAAATAAGGAAAAGGAAGTGGTTAACAAGATAACATATGTGGGTCTATATTGGCACTATTTAAAATTTTTCTAATCGGCTCATTTTGTAAGTAATTTATAGAACTAATTTGGATGAACAAAGGAAAATGGGAACGAGAATTTCTCTGAGGATCTTTAAAATTAATTAACTGCAAAAGATACATCGAGTCAAAATTACCTTCCAGCAATTCATTTCAAAATTTAAACCTGCAGCAATTCTGCGATCCGCCAACGACGTAAAATTAAGTTTGTTTGCCACTGGAGAATAATCATGAGGGTCATGCTGGATATCCAAAATAAATCCAGCATACCTCAAATATCTCCGTTGTACCCTTTCTATTTGATTGGAATCCGATGAAGAATGAGGATTCCAAACAATAGAACCATATTCAATAATTGACGGGACCAATGAAGAATATAAAATTCTTAAGGAAGAATTTAGTTTTAATTTAGCTTCTAATCTAATTACAAAGCCGAGCTTTTTAATCACTTTACAGCACACCATTTCTATATGAGACTTAGGGTCCAATGTTTTACTGAACTTAAAACCAAGGTCAAGTACAAAATCAATTTGTCGTACAACATTAGCATCGCAAAGGCTATAAGTAAAAATAATAAGTGACCGAGACCTTGTTAATGTCATAACACGTCATTTTTCGAAGTTTAGGGTTAAACCTATGTTTAAGCACCACGCTGTAAATCTATCTAAATCATTCTGTAGTTTTATAGTTATCAATAGAATTAACTTGTAAGATAAGCTTCATATCATTAGCAAAAAACAAAAATTTACAGTTTAGTAATACATTTTTATACTATTTACAAATAAAGAAAATAATATAGATAATAAGTGTCCACTTTGAGGTACCCCAGAGGAAGCGAGTCAAACCATTCTAAAAGAGGTTTCTCAAATCCATTTAATTTAATTATTTAAAGAAGAACTTCATCATTAACAGAATCAAATGCCTTTTTGAAATCCGTATAAAGCACATCAACTTGGGACACTTGCTCAAAAGCATTTAAAACATGATTACAAAAAAACAAGTTGCAAGTGGTAGTTGACCGCCCAGGACTAAAACCATGTTGTTCCTATAAAATAATATGTTTTAATAAAGGGTGAATTACATTAAGGACGAGCTTTCCAAACATTTTTGAAATGTGAGACTGAACAGAAATAGGTCTGTAATCATACACAAAAGCAGAGCTGGTGGTTTTGGGAATTGGTGTAATAGAACTTAATTTAAATAGGGAAGGATAAATGCCTCCATATAAAGATTTACTGAAAATTAGCCACAGAGGAAAAGCAATTTAGGACCTCAACTGGAATAACACCTCATCACATAATCCATCCGGACCAACAGACCAATTCCCTTTCAAGTAATAAAGCTCCTGGTAAACATCGTAAACACTTATTCTGATCGAACTGGGTAAGTCATATTGTAAAATTCCTAGTTGTTCGGTATCAAGATTTATTTTATTAAAAAAGTAGGTAGAGGAGAAATATGAGGAAAAGAGATCAACTACTTCCTGTTCATTTAAAGAGATTACGCCATTGAAGGACAATACTTTAGGAATTCTATTAGAAGTCCTGATATTATTCACAAACTTCCAAAAGTGTCTAGAATTATTTTTAAGCGATAGTTTAGCAATTTCAACGTACTTAGAATAACATTTTTTTGGCTCAAATTTAAATTTGGCACGCCAAAAAGAAAATTCCTTGTAATTAGAAGCATTAGTGTCTGATTTATAAAACGCATCATGGGCACGTTTCTTTTGAAACAGGATAAGTTTAAGCTCTTTAGAAAATCACACAGAGTAAGTAGAAATAGTAAAGCAACGTTTGGGAACAAAATCAAGAATACATTTATGTAACGCATCATAAAAGACATTGGTGGCTGAGTCAGCATCAAAAGGCTCTAAAGTAGATTTCCAATTAAATGCTCCAATAAAAAAGCAAATATTAATAAAATTTGAATTTTTAAAATTAAAAAATTCATGAGAAATATCACAGCTAGTTAATGGTAGATTAGAACTAAGGGATAAATATAAAGTAGGATGATTAGCATTAAGTGAGACTAGAGAGTTAAAACTCTTATCTACTGTAAGACAGTTATTGTTACAAAATACTAAGTCTAGAATAGAGCTATGGTCATTAACTACAGAATGTTTTTGAAAAAAATCATTCTGTAAATGTAAATGTTTCAGGAATTAAAGGACAACGAAGATTGACAGGAGTATAAAAGTCCATTATCATCGTTATTCCAAATTATTTCAACTAGTTGAAATTACCACAAAAGATATAAGTATAGTTAGGATATAGCTGAATGATATACAACAGATCGTGTGTAGGTATCATAAAGACTAGAGGGAGAATGAGGAGGATTATAAACACCACCAATTACAAAAAGATTAGCACCAATAGAAAATTTAACAAATAATTGTTCAACATTTAACTAAGAAATTTTTATAAGAGGCCAATTATATTAAGCCAAGAGGCTTAAGAAGAGCAACCAATGCCTTTATATCACCACTGATACGTTCAGGCTTAGATGAAGATGAAAACTCCGGTACTACATAAGCAATAATGTTAGTCGAACATGTTTCTTTTTCAAATGATTCCTGTAGTACTTGACTTACAATAGTAGATGGTTGAATTGTAGCATTACACGTCTTTAACTTGATTACTTCGTTATTTGAAATTTCAAGTTCACCACGCAATTTGATATTTTCATTTTTTAATTCAGATGTTTGATTCCATAGATATCATTTATACTTGTCCCAACTATGTCACGTCGACACTGTGCCGCGATCCCACTGTGCTATTGTTTTTCAGCTAACACTTCATTTTTAAAAATAGGTATAAGTTTTTAAAATTAGTGAATAATTTTTTTTACTTGTAATATACATAAATATCAGCCAAACTGAATAAAAAAAAAATTTTTTTCAATTTTAAGTTTACTTGAGACCTACTAGAAATATACCATATAATGATGTCAATTATGATATCCATGTTATCAATTTTTGACTTAAAATGTTGAAACTAAAAAATTTGTATTCTACTATAAAAATCAAACTATTTTGATATACTAATCATAATATTTGATCAAAAATTGAATAACAGAGGCCTTTTTGTGGAGCAGAGGGGTATGATTTTTTAAATTAGTAATTAGTCAAAATACTAAAAACATGTTAAGTGATAAAAAAAATTTTTTTTTAGATTTTCAAATCTTCACAAAATGCTATTTTTATGTATAAAATAAAGTTAAAATGATTTTCATTAAAATTTTGAAGATCGACTTTTTTTTATGCATTCTGTATATTATACTGTATTAGCTCTATAAGTTATAGGACTTGCTAGTTGTATAACGAAAATATCTTACTTAATCTACAGAGTGAGCCTGATAGAGCTGACAATTCTTATAACTTTTAATACAATTAATATTTCGTTGTAAATTTTTTAAAAATAATTTAATGTACTTTTAGACTATATTAAAATCATAATTTTTTTTTTTTTGTTAAATTGTAACTTATCATAAACCATTGATTACTTCTCCTATGGTATCTTATTTATTTATTATTTTTTTTAAAGCGGGGTTTAAATGGGGATATTTAACACCCCTAATGTAGATGTATACTGTTTAACTAAAATGTAGGCATAACTAATTTAAAAAAAATGAAGTAAAAAACTATAACACTAAACGGGTATTCTAACATTATTTTGAACCTCGGAGTATTTATTGAAAAATGAATATTTTTCAATGCTTCGATGCGAAGCTAAGAAGGTATTAATTTTACTATGATGTGTTTTTTTGTGTCTGTTACCACTTTTTCTCAGGTCTCGCCTAACCGATTTCTTTCAACGATCCGTCAAAAGATCACTAATCAAATCTAGTCAAAGACATTGCTCTCAAAAATTGAAAAATTTTCCCTCGTTCGTTGTAAATGAGGGACACCTCCAAAAAAATATATTTAAAAATCTCTAATTTTCGACATTTTTTCAATTTTTTTTACTTAAAACTGCCATAACTTTTTTAAAAACGATCTAATCAATATAAAATTTTTTTTATAGATGCATTTAATAGATATTTACCTATTATTTTGTATTTTTGTTTTTATAAATTTGACCCATTAGCCCACGACAGGGATTCAAAAAAACAACTTTTTCAACTTATCTTTTGAAAGTGTTCCGGAAATACTGATACTTATATATATATATAAATATATATATATATATCTTAAATTAAAAGTAATATACTTTATTATGAAAAAAAAAATATCGGATTTTACTTTGTTTTCATGGTAAAAACAAACATCAATATTAATAAAAAATTTCGATTTTTATAAAAATTCATTTTTACATTTTTAACTTTATATTTCTTTAACTTTTTGAATAATGTATGGATCAATACAATTTTTTCAAGAGAAATAATATTTATCTACTTCTTTCATTTTAGATACTTTTTTTAATTCGTACTATTACTCTTTATACAGGGGGGTTCAAAACTTAAAAATGCATATAGAAAGTAGAGTTTAACTTAATTTTTTAAAGCCAACCAGAAATACTAACACTTTTATAAATATCTTAAATAGAGTTTATGCAATATACTTTAATATGAAAAATTTGACTTTATTTTGTTTTTAAGGTGAAAACGGACATCAAAGTTAATCAAAAAAATACGATTTTTGTAAAAAATTAAAATATTAAATTATTAAATATCAATCTCATACTAATTTAATTGCTATAATAATTATTTATTTATATATTATATTTTTAAACTAAGAATTAATAATCTGGATATAATTAAGGAAATAGAAGTTGATGTTGCTTTTGTAATTATCCATCAATTTCTTAGAATTAAACATTATCTACAGATTTGCATCGAAGCATTTTTTATGATAGTGATTTTAATCACTGTCAGATATCATCAATACGGAACTTAACTATGCTACGTCCCCATTGTGTCGCGACACCATTGTGCTATGTTTTTTTAATGTTGAATTACTGGTTATATATTATGTATTGTATATTCAATTTATGTTTTAATTTGAATAAAAATTAATAATTGTATTTCTTTTTAAGTTGGATAGATACGCTTTGGTAAACGAAAAAATATTAAATTTTAACTCGCAGAATTGCACTGATTACACTTTCAATAACCTTGTTAAAACTTACAAAAATGTATCTTGGAAAAGTGATGCAGCTACAGGAAGTAATTATTCACTATATATAAAAAAATATCAGTATTTTTTTTTATTCATAAAAAACTATTAAAATATTTGAAATAATTTATTTAGTAGAAATAATTTAATACATTTGATTTTTTTAAAGTCTTTTTTTTACAATTCACAATTGTTGATTTGCATTAATTACTATTGGAATTTAAAATTGTATTTGTTGAGAAATGATATGATATGAACTTCAAGATATGGTTATTTCTAAAAATTACTATATATATATAATATAATTTATAAAATTTATATATATAATTCTTCTTCAGTATTCAATCCTGAGATTGGTTTGTAGCAATTCTCCACTCTTCCCTGTTACTTGCTTTCCTCTTTGTCTCTTCATAAGAAGTACATCCTTGGTCCTCTATTATTTTTTGCATATATTCCATTCGTGGTCTTCCTCTAGCATTTTTTCCTTCCACACAGCCTTCTATAATCAATCCTAGCAACCCACCATGTCTCAATACATGTCCAATCCATTCATTTCTCCTTTTCTTGATACTGCTCCATAAAGTTCTTCTCTCGGACATTCTTTCTAATACTTCCTCGTTTGTTACCATGCCCGTCCAACTTATTTTGAGCATTCTTCTGAAACACCACATCTCGAAAGCTTCTATTCTTCTTCGCTCTTCTTTGGCAATCGTCCACGTCTCACTGCCATACAGCATTATACTCCATACGTATGTCTTCAGGAGATATATTCTGGTACGTATGCTAATATTTTTTGAAGTAAAAAGTCCTCTCTTTTTGTTAAATGCTATCTTAGCTTGGCATATTCGCTTTACTATTTCTTTTTTACTTCTGCCATCCTTACTTACTATGCTTCCCAAGTATGCGAACTCTTCTACTTGCTTTATTTCTTGGTTATTTTGCAGATGTATTCCTGTCGTAATATTATTGCTCCTGCTGCATACGAGAACTTTGGTCTTTTTCGTATTTATTTTCATGCTCAGTTCATTGAGCAGAGTTTCTTCCATACACCTTAGCATCCTTTGCAAATCTTCTTCATTTTCAGCTATGACTGCTATATCGTCTGCGAACCGTAGCATATCGATTTTCCTGCCATTTATCTTTATACCCAAATGTATTTTCTCTCTTATTATGTTAATTGCCTCCTGGATGTATGCATTGAATATGCTAGGTGAGAGAGTACAACCCTGCCTTACTCCTTTTCTTATGCGTGCTTCTTCCTCAGTTTCGCCAAATCGTATAACAGCTGTTTCCTTCTGGTATAGATTAAAGAGTAGTCTCCTTTCAGTGTATTCTATACCTATTTTTTTAAGCATCTTGAACATTATTGCCCAGTTGACATTGTCGAACGCTTTTTCTATATCCACAAAAGCTATGTATGTAGGCTTATCTTTTCTAATTCTTTTCTCGATAATTATTCTTAAAGCCAGTATTGCTTCCCTTGTACCCATGTTTTTTCTGAATCCAAACTGGTCTTCTGACAATATGGCTTCGATCTTATATTCCATTCTTCTTGACATAATTATTGTCAGTATTTTTGACACATGTGTCAGCAAGCTAATTGTACGGTACTGATCACATTTGTTTGCGGTTGCTTTTTTCGGAATAGGAATAATCTTACACTTAGTAAAGTCTACAGGAAGTTTTCCTGAGTTAAATATCTCCTTTATGAGTTTAAAAAGCTCACTGCGCATGTTTTCGCCAGATTCTTTCCAAAGTTCTGCTTGGATTTCGTCAATTCCTGCAGCCTTCTTCTTTTTTAGATCTCTAAGTGCTTTATCAAATTCTTCTCTCAGTACACTATAATTTGAGTTATTATCCATTACTTCTTCATGCTCTATTTCTTGTCCCGTGAGTTCTGGTCCCTCATATAGCTGTTCTAGATACTTCTTCCATATGTTACCTTTATGTTTGTCCTCGTAAATAATTACTCCGTTGTTATCCTCTATTGCCCCCCTTTTTGGTTTATAATCGGTAAAAAAATTTTTAACTGATTTATACGCTGCATCTCTGCTACCATTCCTCATTTGTATCTCTATTTCTTTGCACTTTTCCTCTAAAAATATTTCCTTTGCTTCTTTTGACTTTCGTATTACACGATTTCTTAGTTCTCTGTATTTCCGCTGACTTTCAAGAGTAGTTCCATTCTTAAGCTTTCTTCTTTCTTCTATCATACTTGCTATCTCTGTTGTTATCCATTCTTTCCTAGGTACTGTCTTTTTATTTTCTTTCAGAGTTTTTGATGCTGCTTCTGTCACTGTGCTCTTTATAATACCCCACCTATAGTTTATATCGGTTCTCTCATTTATATTTATATTGTTCGTAAGTTCTTTAAACTTATCATTTGCCTTTTCTTCTTTTAATTTATTTATTTGCCATCGATCATTTTTTCTTGTTGATACTATTTTCTTGAGCTTTAGGTTACTTTTCATCATTAATAAGTTATGGTCACTATCTATGTCTGCTCCTGGGTAGCTTCTGCAGTCTTTTACTTGGTTTCTAAATCTCTCCTTGACCATAATATAATCTATTTGATATCTACCTATGTCTCCCGGCATTTTCCATGTATATCTTCTTCTTGGATGGTGATTGAAGTAGGTATTTGTTATTAATAATTTGTGTTTTGAACAGAAATCTATTAATCTGTCTCCTCTTTCATTTCGGTTTCCTAGACCATAATTTCCTATTATGTGCCCTAGGCTTTCTTTTCCTACTACAGCGTTCCAATCACCCATAATGATAAGATTTTCATCTCCTTTGACTTTTTCAATGACTTTTTCTATTCCTTCGTAGACTTCTTCCATTTCCTTCTCACTGCTATTAGAAGTAGGCATGTAAACTTGGACTATGATTGTATCCTTAGGTTTCGTTTCGATTTTGACTAATATTATTCTTTCATTGTACTGTACAAATCCTTTAACTTTTATCCCAATAGCCTTACTCATTATTATGCCTACCCCTCCAATTCCTGGGTTATTTTCCGCTGTTCCTGTGTGTATCAACCTATATTCCCCACTCCATAGATCTCCAGCTCTTGGCCATCTCATTTCTGATAGGCCAAGGATATCAATCTTCATTCTTTCCATTTCTATTTTCAAGTTTTCTAGTTTTCCGCATTGCAACATAGTTCTAACGTTCCAAGTAGCTATTCTTCTCCAATTCTTAACATTTCCTTCTTCTCCAGTAGTCCCCACCCGGAGATCCGATCGGGGGACTATTTTACCTCCGGAATATTTCACTTTAGAAGATTTCATGTTATTGCTATTTCTTGGGATGATTTATACGGTGGTCTCCCCTTGCCTTCCGTATCGCAGTGCAGCCACCAGTTATACAGTTCCCGTATCTGCTGGCTACTGTTTGGTGTGTAGCTGTTTCTACCATTCTAGGTTACCTGCACCTACACCCAATATTGTAGTAGCTGCTGCCCTACTACAAGTCCCTTTCAGTCGCTTTTTACGACAGGCAGGAACAACCGATGGTCTATTCTAACCCCGACCAACAGGGGGAATATATATAATATAATTTATAAAATTTATATATATAAATAGTTAAGTGAAATACCTTAAATCTTTTAATATACCTATTAAATTTAAATAACTAAATATTTAAATAAATTACGTATTAAAAAAATATTTAATTTAAAATTTTTTTAAACAAATTTCAGGTAGACAATGGACCTATCAAATGTGCACAGAATTTGGTTTTTTCCAAACATCTTCTCAAGAAGAATCAATTTTTGGGAAATTTCCATTAGATTTATTTATTAAACTATGCTCAAGTGTTTATGGGGAATCGTAAGTTAATGTAACTTATTAAAAATATTTATTAGTTCCTATTAGAAACTCCAAAATATACATTAAATTTTTTATATGTGTAGTGATTTTTTACTAGATATCAATCATTATCAAAAACATATTTTTTAATTAATAAAAGAAAAGAAAATTACATTATTAACTTAAAATTAAATTAAAATCCTATGTTTTACCTTTTAGCTTCGATGCGAAGCTGAGAAGGTATTGGTTTTACTATGATGTGTTTTTTTTTTATTTTTATTTTTTTTTTTTTTTTGTCTGTTACCACTTTTTCTCAGCTCTCACCGAACCGATTTCTTTCAATGATACGTCAAAAGATAACAAATCGTATCTAGTCGAAGACATTACCCTTAAAAATTGAAAAAAATTCCCTCGTTCCCCGTAAATGGGGGAAACCTCCAAAAAAATTACAAATTTAAAAATCGCTAATTTTCGAAATTTTTTCAATTTTTTTTACTAAAAACTGCCGTAACTTTTTCAAAAATGAACATATCAATATAATTTTTTTTTATATAGATGCTTGATGTCTTTACCTATCATTTGGTATATTTTTTTTGTAAATTTGACCTTTTTTCTGCCCACAGGGGGGGATTTAAAATGACAACTTTTTCACAAAAAATTAACTTTTTCAACTTAACTTTTGAAAATGTTCCGGAAGGTCTGACACTTTTATATATATCTTAAATTAAAGCTAATGTAATGTACTTTTATTTGAAAAAAAAAAATTTGACCTCTGGACTTGTCTTCATGGTGAAAACGGCTACCGAATGCTATTTTTGTGTGAAAATTTTCGATTTTATTATTTATATTATATTTAACTTTATAATGCTATATAACGTCACCACTGTGCCGCGACCCCCCTGTGCTGGGTTTTTTATACTATAAAACAGGTATCTATAATAAATTTTAATCTATAAAATTCTCGTGTCGCGGTGTTTGTTGCCAAACTCCTCCGAAATGGTTTGATCGATTTTCATTAAATTTTGTGTGCATATCGGGTAGGTCTGAGAATTGGACAACATCTATTTTTCATACACCTAAATATTAAGGGTGGTCCACCCCTCAATATTTTTTTTATTTTTATTTTTTTATGATACAGCATTCAAAAATATATACAGCCCTAAATTTTTACTCTTCTACGATAAACCCATATTTTTTATTTGTAAATTATAAACTTTAATTTTTTTAGCAAGGTTTTTATTTTATCATGACAAAAAAAATCATATTATTTTCAATTTTTCACCCTTCTACGATCAATCTCTATTTTTCCATTGCGATTTTGATTTTTTTTATTTTATTCTCAGATCCGCAATAGGGTTGCAAGATGGCAATTGAATATAATAATTGTAGTACGATAAATTCTTATTCAATGTTTATAATTTTAATTTCTTTTAAGGGGTAATATCCACCAAATTTTTTTTTTTTCATGTTTTTTTTATTGGCTTAAATCATGCTAAAACTATCCTAGAATCAAAATCTTCAACGCCCAAGTACTGATCTAAACTCAAAATTCGTTTAAATCAATTTTTTCGGAAAAACTTTTATTTCCTAAAATCACATTTTTCCCTTATTTTAGCGATGCTCGTTTTTTTTTTTAATTTCGTGGCTTTGTTAATTAGTAGAAGTTACCAATGATCGATATCTTTTTTTGAATTTGAAGTATAGAATTTCGATCGTTCCAGTGTCTGTACAGCATGTGTTTACTCACAATTTCTCTTTGTTTAGTCGATCAGCCGTTCTAGTTGTGTACGTTCTTAGTTTGAGTTTTGCTATACTTTTTAACTGTGAATTATATTCAATAGTACTTAATTATGAGTAACAAGTTGTACAGTGGCCACAAAGGCAGTAAAACAAGAAGTACCAGAACAACCCGGAGTAAAATTAGTAACCGACACCCGCCTAACCGCCATGCGTTCGAAGGCTATTCCGAGTACGTTAGTACCTCGGCGAAAAAATTAAAAACTTCTGATTTAAATCGTGATTGCAATGTTGATAGGGATTTCGGCTACTGTTTCATACATTTTTTCGCTGTATTTACTGCTCTTTCTGAATTATTAGTATGTAAAAAATGTAATAGTGATGTGCGGTTTTCACAGTCGAGC
>NW_026099573.1:22889256-22943275 GCF_025091365.1 Daktulosphaira vitifoliae
TATATTAATTCAAAAATTTGAAACTTTAAATGATTATATCTAATAAACGAATTAAGTTATATTAAAAATTCAAATGCCATTTACTATTAAATTAAAAACTCAAACATTTTATTAAATTAAAAATATGTGTTACCATTTAAAAAAACAAAGTTGACCCCCCTCCAAGGCATAAGGGATGAACTTAAAAAGTATTACATAGTTAAAAATTCAAGAATAATGTGTAATTAAAGATAATAATAATAAAAAAAAATGTTTAAATTATTATTATTCTGCAAGTAATTGAGTGGGTTATGATAAAAAAATCACCCTGTATAAATTTTATTTCTTATAAAAGAATTGTATTGATCCATACATTTTTCAAAAAGTTATAGCATTTTAANTGTTCTATTATAAAATCAATTTGTGATACATACATCATTATTTTTAATGTTTTTAAAGTTGCTATTTGTTGTTGTATTATGAAATTTAAGTGTACTATGTGATATAGGATTAGGGGGAGGTATTAACGAGTAAATCATGTTAGCTTCTCTGTTGATGCATATTGGTTATAGAATAAGTAATATATTAAAGGGAAAGAGGAATTATTTATTGTATAGTTAAATTTCATCATGAAACTATATTTAACCATAATAATTACTCTTTTAACTACGATCACATGGTCGATTTTAAAATTTATAAGTATAATTATTTATAGTTATGATATTGATTTATTAACAAGAGGAATCAATAGAAGCAATATGATGTATGGACAACTTGATATAAAAGAAAGCAGAGTTATTTATGTACAAGGAACAGTGGATCCATGGCATGCATTAGGCATGACGCATACTAAAATTATCAATACTGTGGCTATTTACATTAACGGTAGGCCCATTTATACCTTTATTTTAAAGAAAATTGTTTTATATTTTGTTTATTTTTTAGGAACTGCTCACTGTGCTGATATGTATCCACCATCTCCATCAGATCCTCCACAACTTAATCGAGTTCGCACCCTCATTAGAGCTTATTTGCAGGAGTGGTTAGCTGTTTCTGACTTAGTTGAACCATTTAGTTTAGATAATATAAACGTTCAGTGAACTTAGAATATTTTATAAAAAAAAATAAAGTAATCATCAAATAATGTTATTTATTTCTTAAGAATAATTGATTCGATGGAAATAAGAAAGGTGCTTAATTAAAATTTTTTTTTTTTGAAAATAGTATAGTAATATCCTAATAATCTGGTAAAAAAACTAAATTAAACGTAAAAAAAATATGCTAAAAATAAAAAAACTTCGTTGTAAGTCTAAAGTGGTTTAGATAAAAGTTATTAATTTAGTTATTTTTAGTATCTTTCTTATGTCATTGCTTCAATTATTGTTTGTAATAACTGAGAAGATTGATGCTTCAGATTCTTAAAAATTCAAAGGCGATAAAATGTTATCTTTTTAATAAAGAAAACGGAATATAATCCTAAGTTTTACTCAAAGACTTTGTCTATAAATTAGTATCTTAATTAGTTTTTTTTGTGAAATTTATATAAAATAATTATTCTATACAAATTTTTTTGGCGTTTTTTTCTATATTATTCTATAGATTCTATAATAATGCTAAAAATGTTTAACACTTATACCAACAATAGTGTTCAATCATTCATCATCAAAGTTATAAGATACTTCCAGTATAGGTAGAAATATGAAATCTAATATAAAGGTACAAAATATAAAAATTTTCTTAAATTTAAAGTCGCTTTAGGAACTTTATAAATCTACCAAAATCTAACGATTTTGATTTTTAATATGTTAAAGGTAATCATTTTGAACCTACATTTTATTGTCTTTTAAAGTGAAAGTTTTAATGAAAAATACCTTCTCAGCTTCGCATCGAAGCTAAAAAATGAATTTGTTACTATAACTTATAGTTCAACTTGCAAGTTTGAAATTGACATTATTAAATTGAAAAAAATGAAAATTTTATGATTGATATGCAATCAGGAAATTTTATAATTACTATTTACAGTACATTTATCAAAAAAATTCGATTTTTTTTGCATTTTTATCGTAATAGATAACTGAAATAGAAAGAATAGTAATCATTTGAAATATTTTTCAAGCAATTGAAATATTCAGAACTTAATTAATTTTAATAATTTACTTTAACTAAATGAACCAATCAAAACAAAGTAGTTAAAAATATTTACTCAATTGAGCGTATTATCAAAAATATAATTATAATTGTAAAAATCCATCGTTAACTTCAGGTGAAACTAAAAATCATTTTTTTTTTNCCATCGTTAAATTCAGGTGAAACTAAAAATCATTTCTTTTTTAAATTTATGATTTATAGCAACATATTACAAAATTTTTTGTAATATTGATTGTCAACCTGACATAACCTCATTATAGATGAGGAGCAAGTATAGGGACAAGGTGTGTGTCATTGCTAAAGTTCCCGTACGGTCACCCATCCAGAAACTAACAGCAAACAGCGCAGATGTTGGTATCTCTAATAAGGTACCGTTAGCTATCCATTCTTTATTATCTACGGTTGTTCAGTATTGATAATTTTTTACTTACGCTCAAAACGATTCTGCGATCACATCTGTTTTGTGATAAAATCATTTAAAACTGATAAGTGTTTTTTATTAGTTTAACGTCAATGATCTTGAATCAATTAATTCATTAAAAAGCAATAACTACTCTGTGATTAATAGGTTTTTTTAAATAATGATTTGATACCTAACTGGCAATTGTATTAACTATAAACTCTCTATTGCAAATATTACAAAACTTACAAAATAACATGAAAAGTTATGTATATTGTGACGAACAATTAACTTTTATATTTTCAAATGTAGATTAGAAAAAGTCGATTTTACTATTAAGTTAGTTTTGTTTAAAAAATTAATAGATTTATTTAATTTGTATTAATTGTGTTTTAAAGTAATAGAATTAAAAATGTTGATTTATGTAATAAGCCCCTATAATTTTCTGGATGAATTCAAATTTTGAGGTGCAATTATTGTGATAAGAGTTTATAGTATCACTAAAAAAAATTTTAGGTAATATTAAATAATTTTTGTCCAATAATAACAATTTGTTACTATCGAATAAATAAATTTTAAACAGATATTTCTTACCTAATTACTATTTCTTGTAAATTTCTATGTAAATTAAAAGAAATAAATAATTCTGTTTGTAATGAATTTTCAAATTGTTGCACTTCTGGATACATAGCCGATGGTTTCATTAAAAATTTCTAAGAATTGAGAAAGTAAATAGATTCAAAACTTATAACTTATTTAATACAGTTGAATTTATTTAATGTATTCAATGAATAGTTTTAGATACAAGTAAAATTCTATATGATACAGTCTATAATAAGTTAACTTAATTGTAAAGCTAATACTTTTTCATTATATTTTTATGATCATAGTAGATATTAGGATTGTCAGGGCTTAATCCAAAATGTAGCGTTTGTTAAATTTTTGCAATCTAAGCATTTATCATACTCACAATTTATTTAATGAATGCCATATACTATGAGAACTCATTGAAAGTATTGATTTTTATCTAAATAATTGTAATAGGAGCAGAGTATTTCATAGTTACTTTCTAAGATTATTTTTATAATACAGCATAAAAGCTAAAACTTTGAACATTTCTATACTACAAAACTAGATTAATATAAGTTTGAAATTATTACACTATGTGGGTGAAATTAATTTTTCCATTAATCTAAAACAACATACTTTGTTATGGTGACTCTATCTATTTTATCAGAATTATAAAAGCTCAAGTCCTAATGGTTAAACCAAATAAACATTACTCAACATAGTAAAGACAAAATATGAACAATTGAAAAAAAATTCAATCTCTGTAGAGGTTCAAAGAAGTTATATTTTTGTGTTTCTTTGTCTTCCTGAAAAATTGATAAAGTGTGATTTATGTTAATAAAGTTCAAAGATATAGATTTTTCCCTAATTAAAATATGGTACCATTTTATTACAATTGTTGAATGATTTTTAAACAAAAGCTATTGCATGTACAAGTGTTAGGATTTATTTTAATAAATTTATATTACTGATAGTGGCATATTTAGATATTTTAAATGAGGAGGTCCAGATAGCTGATAGCTTTTAAAACATAGTGTAGTGGAGATATTCACCTTTCTACTGCTACCTACTACTACAATTTTATATCCATGGGTGCTTAGACCATTTCTAAATATGCCACTAATTGATCGGCAAAAAANCACAATTTTATATCCATGGGTGCTTGGACCATTTCTAAATATGCCACTAATTGATCGGCAAAAAATTATATTAAATATTTTAATTTAAACATTTTACAGGTTACAATGTCTGTTAATGTTGATTCATTTGTTAATTTATTAATTGAATTAAAAAATGTATGTGATATAAGTTGGTCTTTAAAGCCAATAAATTCATTAAAAAATGAAAAAAATTGTCTTGAAAGCATGTCTACACTGAATAAACAAGAAATATTAAAAAAACAAATTAAAGATTTTCTGATGAAGGTTAGTAATATTTTTATAATTTTGGATATTACTTTTAAACTTTTTCATTCAACTTTAATCATATAATGATATTGTATATTTCTTACCAATATAAATCTAGTTTAAATAAACATATTCAACATAGGGTCAACTCATCATTTACATAAGTATTAACTTATATTATTTTCTTTATTATGTTTAAAATTTCACTATCAATTTTTAGCTTTGATGCGAAGGTGAAAAGGTATTAATTTTACTGATGTGTTTTTTTTTTATTTATTTATTAATTTTTTTTTGTGTCTGTTACCATTCTTTCTTAGCTCTCACCGAACCGATTTCTTTTAATGATACGTCAAAAGATCACAAATTGTATCTAGTCAAAGATATTACCATCAAAAATTGAAAAAATTTCCTTCGTTTCCTGTAATAGGGGGAAATCTCCAAAAAAATTACAAATTTAAAAATCGTTAATTTTGCTAATGATTTTTTTAGCTATCATTTTGTATATTTTTTTTATAAATTTGACCCTTTATCTGCTCACAGAGGGAGATTCAAAATGACAATTTTTTTACAAAACATTAACTTTTTCAACTTAACCTGTTAAAGTGTTCCGGAAATACTGACAGTTTTATACATATCTTAAATTATAGCTTATGTAATATACTTTATTAAGGAAAAAAAATTTCGGACTTTATTTTGTCTTCTCGGAGAAAATGGCTACCGTATGCTATTTCAGTGTTAAAATTCTCGATTTTATATTATAAATTTTTAACTTTATATTTCCATAACTTTTTGAAAAATGTATGGATCAATACAATTTTTTTGAGATAAGTACTATTTATATTTATATATTATTAATCTATATATATATATTTATTTATTCATATATTACTCTTCTAAATCATAAAACTTGTTAACAGAATATAAATAATGAAATAGGAGATCATGTAGCTATTGGAATAATCCATTAATTTTTTTAAATTAAACACTATCTACAGATTCGCATCGAAGTGTTTTTTATGATAGTGATTTTAATCACTGTCAGATGTTATCTATACTGGATCCAACTATGCCATGACTCCACTGTGCTGGGTTTTTGAATTATTATATGCCATACTTAACTAAATATAAATGTATACATAAATTTAGTGTCCTGAAAATATAACAGATGTTGAAGATACCTTAATTAAAGCACTAAAATTGTTGGATGATATTCAAAGTATCAAAAATTATCAAACTATACGAATATTAGGATTTATTTTAATAAAAATTATAAAATCCAAACTTCAAGGACTTTATATAAATGAGCTACAAATAAATAAGGTAAAAATTAAAATTAAAACGTAAAAAATATTCATGTTATAAAATAATATATTAAATTTTTATCATATTAGAGGACTGATATCTTTTTTCAAATCCGAAAACAAACAAACCAAACAGTTTCAGTCTCTGCATTTATCATATTTTAATTTCGAAAATAGTTTGTTTTTTACATTGATAAAGTCTGAAAGTATGTACAGAGAGTGATTTATTTTGAATAAAACTTATTTTTTCAGAAACTATTGAAAATATTTAATTTTTGTAAAGAGCAAAATTGTTTGGTTTAAAGTGTGTTATGTAAAACGTTTACTTTAATTTTATTTGTAGACCCCTATTTTTTACCTTTATATTATAATAGAGAAAAAAATTACAAAGAAATTTTTTCTTATAATTTTTTTTATTTGATCAACCATTTTATAATTTTTTGAAAATTTGAATTTAAATTAAAGATTATAATTTATTTATTTTTATACTAGTGGTAGTAATAATATTTTCCAATTTGTCATTTTCCATGATAGTTATCAATACAAATTTTCTACTTTGGTGACTAACTATTTATTACGATCTTAAACTAGCATTAATTATTAATAAATATAAATTATCAAAGATTTTTGTATGTTTGTTAATGTTAATGTTTGTTATTCAATAAAAACTAGTTTATGTGATAATACTGAAATTGAAGATTTATATAATTCTTAACAATGAAATATCATTAGCAAATTACTAAACTTTAACATGCTGTAACAGATGATCAATTGATTGATCGAATAAAAAGAAAAATGTTTTTTTTCCATCATAGTATTAAGTTCAATATAGAGGGTTCCATATATTGCAATTGAAGTTAAGGTTTTTTATCTTTGACGATATGAAAAAGATATTTGACTATATAATATTATAGGGTTTTTTGAATCACATAATTTTTCTCTTTACAAAATGAAACATTTTCTAACATTTCTGAGGAAATGAGTCTTACCCAAAATCTATCACCTTGTATAAGTGGTGATCAGTGGTGCAACTATCATGAAAATATACATGATGATATTTAAGGCTCAGGTGTTTTTTTATTCTTTATTTTTAATACTAATTAAATATTTTTATTCAAAAGATATAAAATTAAATAAATCGTTGATGTATTGATTGAAAGAATTTTAATTTTTTGAGATGGTTTATTAATACATTTTTTTAATGGCTTAGATGAAATTGAATTTTGACAAAAGTTCTGTAATTTTTGTCCCAAATCATAGGAGTTACTTAGATTTCATTTTAATGGCTTTTATTTGTTTTCATTATGATATTGAGGTACCATATGTTGCAGCTGCCATGGGTATTTAAATTCTTTAATTTGTAAACACAAATTAGTTATATATTTGCAATATGGTTTGCATTATTTTAGATTTTTATTTTTCAAGCTGCGTGATTAAAGATTTTTCTTAAACCTATTTTTTGAATAAGTTATATATTTTATAAAGCTTGTTGATTATTTTTATTGATTAGAGATATAATTTATTCTCTTTATATTTTACATTAATTCTTGAAGACTTTTTGTCAGAAAGAATGAACTTCATAATGAAAACTTCAAGTACAATCTATCCACTTTTTATTCTAAATAAAAAAATTGATAAATAAGTAAAAATATTAATTTATAGATTGAAACAATAACTTAGCAATTTCAAATGATTTTTTCGTTAATCACTAGATTTCTTTTAAAATAATAATTTTTCATGTAAAAATTATTTATAATATTTAATAAAGTATAGTAGTTAAATTATAATTATAATTTTTGTGAGTTTTTTTTTTTTTTTTTTGCTTTTACTAGTGATATACAAGGTGATTATTTTAAAACTAGCCGCTCAATTTTTCATAAAATTATCATTTTTTTATGAATTTCTTTTTGCTAGTTACATATATCTCTATTTATCTGTTATAAAGTATTTTTTATGTTCATATCTTATGTCTTATAAAGGTGTCAACTTTATTTTTTTTTTTATGATAACATACATTTAACTACCTTTATATATATTATTATTATTATTTTTTTTTTATTAGTATTAAAATTATTATTTTTTATTAAGGGCCATAGCGACCTCCCCCTAGGAGGAGGTTTTCTTAGCCATTTATTCTCTGGGACGGGTTGTTAGCCCGTCCCCGAAGAGTGGGATGGGACTCCAATTACCGAACTGATCTATTGTTGGGAAAATGAAGCCGCTAGTGACTGAGTTTCGAACCCAAGACAGTGCTCGTCAAGAACTGCCTCGTTATCGACTCGGCCACGCCGTCCCACTACCTTATGTATATAGTAGTTGTATATACTAATATATTAGTAAATAATATGATTAAGAAAATGACAACTTTTATATCAGTATCTTAGAAGTTATTAATATTTTTATACTTAGGCGGAAAGAATGAGACTAAGAAATGTCTAGACATAAAAATCCAAACACCCGCGCTTTGACTCCCGTTAACACTTAAAAATGTTTAATAACTTTGAAATATTCGTCAAAAAGTTTATATCAATCAAACATTTTTATAATTATAACATTTACTATTTTATAATCTAGTTAAAGATGTATGTTGCTGTTAAAAAAATTAAGTTGACACCCCTATAAGGCATAAAGGATGAACACAAAAAATATTTTATAGCAAGTAAAATTAAATGTAACAAACAAAAGTAAAACAACATTATTATTATAAGATAATTGAATGGTAGCGTTAAAAGAATCATCGTATATATATATAAATGAGTATTGTAGTTTTTTTTCTTTATAAAAATATTCTATTGTTAACTTATATGTTTATTAGAGTCATATAAATTATGCATGTTTACTTTTGTTTTTATAATAAATAGTTACTTTCTATTAGAAAATTGACAGTGGCAATGCCAGTACTTCTGCTGGAGGTTAGAAGTTAAAGCTAATTTTTTTTTATCTCACCATAAAAATAATATGCATACATTGGTTGAATTGAACTAATTCCTTACACTGTCACTTAAAAATTATTTAACATTCTATTATCTGTTTCAAAAATTATTTGTCCAAATTTTATTTTTTTTTTTTTTTAGCTTTTAATAATTGTTGTAGTTATAATGTAACCTTTTACACTTTATTTTATTTAAGATTTTAAAAATATGAAAATAATGGGAAATCTTCTAAAGCAATGTGGAGCCTTTTTTTTAAGACGAAACAAACAAGTTCAAGATGATATTTATCATTTAACATTATTTTCTTATATCAAATATTTAATAGTTTATGAAAAAAAACCTTTACAATTTTTTATTGAAGGCACTAGAAGTCGTTCTAACAAATCTGTTATTCCAAAACTTGGTAATTTTAATAAATCTATTTAATTTGAAAATTAATAAATATATTTTTATTTATTTTTAGGACTTTTAAAGTTTATATTAGATCTTATTCTTAATGATGAGATTCATGATACAATTTTTGTGCCAATTTCTATAAACTATGATCGTCTCCTTGAAGATAAATTATTTTCATGCGAACTTCTTGGAATTCCTAAAGTAAAAGAAACAACTTGGGTATTATATACAATATTTTTCTTTACTTGTTTGAAGATACATAATTGTATTTAATGAAATTGTGAAAAATAATAGGGCCTTATTAAAAGCATAAAAAAATTGGACAAAAGTTATGGTAACATATACATACATTTTTCTTCTCCAATTTCTGCTCGGAATTTTATTAATACTAATAAATTAAATAGTATTATGAACAAGAATGACATTTTAAAAACTTTAGCATATGAGATTTTATACAGGTGAAATTATAATGGAAAATAATTTAAATTATATTATAACTTGTATTAAAAGTTATATGATTTCTACTTGCAGGCAACAACGTGGGATAGTTTTATCTTACATTAATATTCTTGCAGTAGATTTAATTTTTTGTTTATCAAAAAACTACAGTAATCAAATTCATTTAGACACAGTTATTGATAATATTTTCTGGATAAACAAACTTTTTGAAAAATGTGGAGCAACAGTAGAAATTAAAAGTAAATAATTTAATATAGAGGTTTTAGTGATGATAAATTGCTATTTAACTGTTTTTATAAGTATATTACTAAAAATGTCATTAAAATTTTTTTTTAGAAATTACAGAGGTTATTAGAGGTTAATAGGGGATGCTAGAGGTGGGAAGAATCACCCAAGGCATCAGAGCCCAAAAATTATGACAAAATTATAAGAATGCAAATGTGTACTCTGCATACAATGAAAGACATCACTATATTTTTTATTAGTTCTCACCATATGTTTGACATATTTAGATTAGTGCCTAAATTATTACTAAAATCATATTTTAATTGCCATTACTATTATCTTTTGAAATTTTCTTTATTATTTTATTTAATATTAATTAATTGATTTTTTAAATTTATATTCTAACAAATTAAAAATTATAATTAAAAAGGTTATTTATTCCTTCAATCAACTTATTTCATAGAGAATTAAAAAAAAGTAGCTTTCAGTTTTATATTTTGATATAAATAAGGTTCTTGTTATTTTATGAAAAAATGTTTCTGACCTCTTTGAAAATATTAATAACTTCTGTATTAATAATTCAAAATAGAAGTGTTCACAAAATTATTATTTTAAGGAACTCTTTATATTTAATTAAGCTGATCATAAAGTAATAAAAGTTCTTTGATTTATCGTAATGTTAAAGAAGTGTCATTTTAGTTGACTAAGGTAACTTAAGGCAGGTACGTTACCATCCTTCTCTTATTAGTAATACTCCTGGTTTAAAAGTTTCTGATAATTATTAGCTTCGACGCGAAGCTTATATAATACACTTTATTAAGAAAAAAAAAATTTCGGACTTTATTTTGTCTTCACGGAGAAAATGACTACCGTATGCTATTTCGATGTTAAAATTCTCGATTTTATATTATAAATTTTTAACTTTATATTCCCATAACTTTTTGAAAAATGTATGGATCAATACAATTTTATTATGTAAAATAATATTTATATACCTCTTTCATTCTATATACTTTTTTTTTTAATTGGACTATTTCCCTATATCCAGGGGGGTTCAAAACTTAAAAATGCATATAGAAAGGAGAACTTTTTTAACTTAATTTTTGAAAGTGTTCTGGAAATACTGACACTTTTATATATATCTTAAATTAAAGCTTATGTAATATACTTAAATATGAAAAAAAAACTTCAAACTTTAGTTTGTTTTTATGGTGAAAACTAACATCAAAGTTAATAAAAAAATAAGATTTTTGTAAAAAAATTCTTTTTTATATTTTTAATTTTATAATCCTATAACTTTTTGAAAAATATATGGATCAATACAATTTTTTTATGATAAATACTATTTATATACCTCTTTCATTAGGATATAAATAAGGAAATAGGAAATCATGGAGCTTTTGGAATAATCCACCAATATTTTAAAAATAAACACTACAGATTTGCTTCGAAGCATTTTTATGATAGTGATTTTAATCACTGTCAGATATCATTATACTTGACCCAACTATGCCACGTCCCCACTGTGCTAGGTTTTTTTATTTTGTAATTAATAAAATGATTTATAATAATATTATCACTTATTATAACTATATGTATTTTTTTAGAATCAGACATAACACAAAGAGTTACAGAAAGCATAAAACTGCATCTTAATTATTTAGTTTTAGAAGATAATAACTTGCGAATTCATACTGATGGTATACAAAATTTTGATCTCCATGATTCATTAGGTAAATATTTATACTAAAATAAATTCTAATCTTATAAATGGAAGTTATTATGATTTTAAAATATAGACTGTGGGAGAAAAGTAGGTATGAAAAATTTATCAATAGGCATTTCTTAGCTGTACCTCTCCTCTCGCCTTAATATAAAAATGTTAATGACTTTCTAAGTGCTAGTCCAGAAATTGTTATCAACCGGTCATTTTCTTAATTAGATAATTTTTTATTTTAAAAACTAATTAAATATGTATTTTGCTATTTAAAAAAATTTTTTTGAAATCTTTTTAAAAATGAATCAAGGATAAGAAAAAAAAAGTCATTAATAATCAGGAAACGGATTTTAATTGAATAAAAATACCAACATATGTACATATATATGTATTCACTTTTTAATAAATATTTAAAAAATATGTATTAACCTATTTTAATTCAACATCTTATAATATTTAAAAAACAAAAAAAACTGTCTTTAAATAAAAATAAATTATTAATTTTGTAGTTTTTTTTTTTTTTTTTTTTTTAATAGCCTTGATTAAAATAATAATTAGCTCAACAATTCTAAGCGAAAGTAAAAAGTATAACAGTCATAGCACTATGTTATAATGGTACAACAAATGCGGCAATAATTGTTAGTATTATATTAGTACATTATTTAAAATTATTGTTAACAGAGCCTTTAATGACAAACTGAAAAATTATTAAATTAAAATGTTTAATTGAAAGAAAAAAAGAAAGAGAGAAAAAAAACAGATAAATAAATAACTACAATATAATAATAATAATAATTAGAGATTAAATGACAAAGCCGGAACTCCTCTTGAAGTATTTGATGGAAATAATTATAATGGAAGAACGGGAATTAAGAGTATTAGTTACGGAAGGGGGATTAATATTGTGGGAGACTAAGAGGCTAAATAGTTTATTTCTGCTGTTAATTAGGGTAGGACAATCAAAGAGAAGATTAGGAAAATCGCATAGAGCTTCACTATCATGTAGGGGACAAAAGGGAACGGAATTTAAGGAAAGATGGAATGGAATGCATGGTAAGGAAGAAGATTATGACCTATCCTCTCAAGTCTTGAGTACTGAGTAATGATTTTTTTGGATAAGTCAAGGTTATGAAACCATGGAAAATGAATAATGGAAGGAGATATCGAGCGATACCAACATACCGTTTTCAATTTTATTGCAGCCCAACTGTCCTGTCAGGCTTGAAGAACTGTCTGTCGAAAGAGGCGGAGAAAGTCAGAAGCGGAAATGTTATCACTAAAAGAAGTAAAGAAGGGGAGGTAGAAGTAGCAAGACGATCAGCTGTTTCGTTACCTAATATTCTGGCATGACCCGGCACCCAGTGAAATAGAATAGATTTATTCTGGGATCAAATCAAAGAGATGAGTGATCTAATAATAAGAATGTTGGGAGAAAAATGAGAGGAAAATAGATTAGATGTGATGGCAAGTAGGCAAGATAGAGAATCAGAAAAAATAGCAAATTCATTAATTGAAGTAGAAGATATAAAAATAAGAGCATTAACGATGGCGAGGCATTCAGTGGTAGAAGAAGAAAAAGAAGGGAGGAGTACAGTTGAGTATGAAATATTAAGTTCAGGAATAAAGAATGAACAACCAGTCGAGTTAGTTAATACAGAATCATCTGTGAATATCAAGCATTTAGTTGGAAAATTAGATGAGATATAATCTTTAAAGAGATTATTAACAGAAGTGACAGGAAGAGAACGGAGGATTGAAGGAGGGAAGCCGAGGAAATATGTTAAAGTATACACTATGGGAGCTAGTGTAAGGGCCACTAGAGGACAATCAAATAAAGGTAATCTGGAGTGTGATTTGTAAATGTGACAGACCATGAGAGACAGGGAAGAGCATACTGAGGCTAAAATTTGCAGCGATTTAGGCACGTTGCACCAACAATTACTTAATTGAGAGTACAGTAGAACCCCTCTAGTCCGCCCTCGGCTAGTCTATCACTCCGGCTAATCCGACCGTTATCAGAGTTGAAAAACATATCTCGACTTGTTAATGATTTACTCGCGATCGCATGCTACTTCCCATTATTTTCAGTATTGAATTATCTCTCATATTATTTTTGTACATTCGTGTGTACATAAATCAAGACTAGATAATGGCCGTCGGACATTGACTCGTATTTATGTCAACGCCGACGGTCACCGATAAGTGATAAGGCATCTCGGGTTTTATTAATTTACACTTCCAAAAAGCACAACACAGAGTATTACCATCTGATCCGGGTGATATCCAAATCAGTATGACGGTAATATTCCGACGGCGTCAATTGTGTGTACATAATTTAATTTCAACATGTCAGGAGTGAAACGTAAGCATGTTACTCTTTCATTAAATAAAAAATTAACAATGTTACAAAGACTGGACAAAGGGGAATCACTCTAAAATATTGCCAAGGAACTCAATGTAGGCGTTACGACTATGAAAGACTGGAGAAAAAATCGGAAAGACATTGAATCATACACAGTGACGATAGATAGTGACACTATCTATAGATAGATAGTGAAAACATCCTTAAGTATCGGAAAACGTTGAGAAAACCTTAACTTGAATTGCTTGTTAACGCATTGTGGATGTGGTTCTGTCTAAAAAGACAAAGGGGAACCCCGATATCATAAAAGAAAAGGCAATATCTTTGCACAAAAAATTAGAAGCTGAAAGTGAGTTCGCAGCTAGTGAAGGCTGGATTGTTCGCTGGAAAACCCGTCATGGCGTCCGGTTTGTTTCAATTTCTGGTGAAAAACTACCTGCTGATGCTGAGGCGGCTAAGGAATTTTTCGTAAAGTTTCAAAAAATTGTCGAAGAAAATGAGCTGTTATCTTGTCAAGTTTACAACATAGACGAGACTGGCCTAAACTATAAAATGCTCCCAAACAAAACGCTCGCTGCATCAAATGAAACAGTCGTAGGAACGAAACTTATGAAAGATAGGCTAACCATTGCTCCTTGCAGCAACGGTGATCGTTCACACAAGTTTCCGCTGTTCGTTATTGATAAATATAAGAAGCCTAGGGCATTCAAAAACATAAACATGTCTTCCTTGCCGGTTTATTACCGCAATCAAAAATCTGCTTGGATGGATTACAATCTTTTCAAATATTGGTTCTTCGACGAGTTTGTTCCATCTGTTGAAAAAGACTTAAAACAAAAAATGCTTCCCGTTCGTGCTCTATTGCTGTTAGATAACACACCATCACATCCATCAGAAGAAGATTTAGTGAAAGGGAACATTAAAGCTATCTTCCTTCCACCAAATGTCACATCACTTATCAAACCAATGGATCAGGGAGTGATAGAATGGTTAAAGAGGCGCTATCGTAGAAAGTACATCAGTTCAATTTTAGAAAAGTCCGAAGAAGGTTGTAACATACTTGAAGCTATGAAATCCCTCAACATCAAAAATGCTATTTATACGATTGCAGAGTCATGAGAGGAACTTAGACCTGACACGCTGAGAAAATCTTGGCGTAAGCTTTGTCCGACAATTATGGCCGAAAGTGACTAGATAGAAAACGAGCAAAACAACGACACGCAGGAAATCATTAAAGATCTGCAAACTGTACAAGTGATTATCCGTGCCAATGACGTTGAGGAATGGATGACCAAATGTGACGATGAGATTATTACCGCCGTTTTAGAAAATATAAGTAAAGAAACTGTGAACGAGGACTCAGATGATGATGATGACGAACCTCCTGCCCGGATTTCACATACCGATGCCAAAAACGCTTTTGATATTGCCCTTCAGTACATTGAGCAGGACTCAAGCTCAAAACCTATGGACATTTTGTGGATAAAGAAATGTAGGAATATTGCAGCTAAGTCAAGAATTTCATCTGTTAAACAAAAATGTATAACTGACTTTTTTTGTAAATAAATTTTTAAATTAACTTGTTTTTTTAATTTTTTAAAATTTTACTTTTTCGGATAATCCGACCTTTTTTGCGTTCCGACCATACCCACGGTCCCGAAGTTGGCGGATTAGAGGGGTTCTACTGTATAAGGAAATGATATGATGGTAGAGATACATTTTTGGAGAAATTTATTAGCAAGCAATCGACAGCGGATTTTGAGGGGAGAGATAAACAAAAATACTATGGCTCGGGGTATACTTAAGAACACCATGAATGCTGCGCAAGCATGGGGATTAAAAGGAATTTAGTTTTTTCCTATGAGTGTAGAAAGCTAAAGAAGATAGAGAAAAAGAGCCGTATTCAATTTTAGCGCGGATAACGGATTTAAAAATGAGAAGTAATAAAGATGGATGAGAGCCCCAGAATGTACCAGTAATACAGCGCAAGAAATTTGCCAAGCGAGCAGCGGACGAAAGAATGAAATGGAAATGAGGAAGCCATCTCAGCTTAGATTCCAGTTTGAGGCCTAAATAAGTGACGCAATCAGAGGGGGAGATGATTATCCCATCAAGAGTATTTATGGGGTAAACGGAAGGTAAGCTTTTTCTAGCGAAAATAATTAACTGGCTTTTCAATAGAGCAGCCTCGAAATAATAAATTTGAAGAAAGTTTGAGACGTAGAGAAGAGCAACCTTATTGCAAAAGGGATCAACCCATGACTCGTTTAAAGAGGGAGAATTATTATATAGACAGTTTTTAAATTTTTTGGCAATAGCCCAGGTATTGGACAGGCTAGATGAAGGATTAAGTAAGGAACAAAAGGAGCACCAGGACATAATTTTTGCTTGTTTAAGTGTTTTTTGAATAGAGGTGCGTACCCTTTGGTACTCAAAAAAGTCGCTTAATCGACCCGAGGGTCTATATTTTTTAAAAGCTTTAGTGTGTTCATTGATAGCGTAGATGCAAGAGGAAGACTACCATATTTGAAAGGAGGAAAAAAACTTTTTGGTCTTTTAATTAAAGGAACAGATAAATTAACGGCTCTAATAATTGTAGACACCAACCAGTTGTAGTCTTCAATGGGAGAGGAGTAGGAAAAATTAGAAGTGAAAATGGTCATGTAATTTTGGAAAGATGGCCTTAGATCAGCTTTCGAATAATTAAATCTGTTAACAGCGGTATGCGAGGAGGAGGGAGAGGGAGTGGAAGAATTTCGTGTAGCTGAGCGATATGTTGTGAAAAGTAGGAAATCCAGTTACGATCATCAACTTTTACATTGCGATTTTGGGATATATATTTCAAAAAACTGCCATTAGGCGAAATTGGCCTAGAACAGTCATTCGGTAAAGGAGGAAAATGGGGGGAGGGGACTTGAGTTTTTATTACTTTTTTTCTTATTATGTTTATTAGTATATGTATTGGTAAAATGGCTAAGGGAAGGAAAGGAAGGAGAAGCTACGACTTCGACACTAGATATATTTGTTTTTCCCACACAATAATATAACACACACCGTAAATGTGCCAAAAAGGCAAAACAATGGTTTCAAAACTGATAAAAACTATGAATAAACGGAATAGTACTCTAAAAATAGGCGGGTAACTACAAACGTACGCGAGATAAACACGTCCGTACAATACGACCGATAAATCGTAACTGAATATTATAGTTAATCTATTAAATAAATGTATGAATTAAAAATAATGTGTTAACTTTCATTGAATAATCAACATTAAAACAATGTGAAACCACATATTCTCTCAAATTAAAACAAATTAAAGTTTTGACAGTTATGTTGTAGAATATTATTGTATTTGTTAAATAAATGTTCCACGTCACTGACATAATTAGAGCATACTTCATTTTAGCTATTTCAATAGGAGTAAAATTGACTATTAATGTTTTTACCATTTCCCCTTCAAGCATAGTCTTTATAGTTTTTCATATCTTCTAATCCGGGATTTTTTGAGAAACATATGTTTGTTTTGCTATATTTCCGACGATATCTTTTGCTTTATCTAAAACATTTTTGACTCTTTCAACAGACTTCCTGCTTTGACTATATATGGTGAAACATAGGATAAAAATTAATGTACGTTTTCTTATTGTATATCGTCTAGCCATAACGATTTCATTGAATCATTGAGAAGTTTGGTGGTTGTTTATGATTACATCTGTCTAATTTTTCGCAATTTAAAAAAAACGAAGAATTTTGTTCAAGACTGAGTTTGTGGACTATAATAGTACCTACGTATATTATAGTTTGAATCAGTTGACTCATCTATAGAAACTCAAATAGGCCAATTTTGAATATTTGTCTTATCAATGTTAATGTTTTATTATAAATTACACTTCGTACATTTTTCTTATTGTACTTTCGTCTTGAATTTTTCTATCAATATAGTGTTCTAGAAATTTCTTAAAAGCAAGATTTTTTAGTTTAAAAATAGTCATATCTGCATAAATAAGAAGCTTGACTTAAATCATATGTATACAGGGTGTTCAGTAAGTCAGGAAACGGGTTTCTATTGTTCTCATTGTTACAAACAATGAGAACAATAGAAACCCGTTTCCTGACTTACTGAACACCCTGTATACATATGATTTAAGTCAAGCTTCTTATTTATGCAGATATGACTATTTTTAAACTAAAAAATCTTGCTTTTAAGAAATTTCTAGNTAAAAACGAAAAACCTTAATAATAATGAGGCAAACAACGCCATACTACTAAAATATATAGTTTTTTAATTTTAGTTTTAGTTATAAAAGTGGTTTTAAAAAATTGCCCATGTACTCAGACCTATAATAGGTCTGTAGACTAATAATTGGTCTATAGACCAATAATTGGTCTATAGGTCTATTGTGCGCATCTTCTAACGAATTATATTGTTTCAGTTTCTTCACATAAGTGTTTTCACCGAAGTGTTGTTGCTATTGTTCATTACCTAAAATTATATATAGAACGTTATACTAGGCTGCACATACATTCAAAGAGTCCTGTCTCTAACAAAATTAAGTATCTCTTTGGGTTTTAGGTTTTTGAATCTTCTTTTTCGGGGAAAGATATTCCCAAATGTTTAGATCTTATACCAAAATATGTATATAATATTTAATAATTATACAAATATATAAAATGAGAAATTGGTACCACTTAACTTAAAAAATTAAGAAATATATTAATACCTTACCATATGTTAATTATTATTATTCACCCAGAAGTTACAATTAAATTCGTTCTCTGTTAATAACTGATAAATCAAAAAATATATAAAAATAAAAAATACCATAAATAATTTTTTTAATATAATTATTATGTTAAGAATCATTTATTGCTTTGCATTGAATCTAAAATTTAGGTTAGAAAAAATTAATTTAACCCATTAAACTGTACTAAAATGTAATACGTAATCCTTTTTTACATTCACTGTTGCTGACATAACTCTAATACAAATTTTCACAGAATTTAAGTATGAAACATTCAAAAGTGCATTTCCTATGATACTCAATCAGCTATACATAAATCCTACATTACATTTTATTGTGAATGTTGCATTCATAACTATATTAATAGATTCTAAAATGTATTGGAACAATGGTAAGTAAATAGTGGAGTATTTAATATATTACTTTAATAACATTTCTTATTAATTATATTTATGGCTTATATCACAACAATTATTTTTATTTCATATTTAAGAAAAGGTGTATTTTTCAATTTTAAATGAATAGTAATTAAAAATTCCATTTCATTTAACATAAAAATTATTGGACGTTTATTGATAAAAAATGTGTTAATTTCATATTGTTTTCTTTTTTGGTGTGGGGTTTATAATTGATATCCTTTAATGCCTACGTCGTATCTTGATATTATTTTCTTATTTTAAGTCTTGCATTTAAGAATTGTGCGGCCTGAAGTACTAAATCCTGACACACTACGATCAATATAGAAAAGAAAAAAAGGTCTTTATTATTATTAATATTAGGTACATCAGTGCCTTAACACTAATTTAAAAAGTCAGGAAACTTTTCCAGGCACATGCATTTAATGTCTTTTAAAGTGACTCAACATATTGTATTTTTAAGTAGATCATAAAATATGTTGTTACCATGCCTAATACTATTTATTTTCAGAACTGTTAAATCTTAAAGCAAAATTTTTTCTATTACGAAAATTATTTGAATTTGAATTTGCATTTATAGAATTTTCAGAAATTGAAGTAAGTAATAAAGAACAATAATTTGTTTTTTTTTTAATGCAGTATATGATTGTCAAAACATTTGTCATGATAAGAATTAAACTAAAGTTGATTATTTTTTAATTTATTCCAGGATTTTAAAATAAGTTATTCACTTTATTTATGTATGAATAAAAAAGAAAAAGAGTTACTAAGGTTATTAATTTCAACTCCATTTTTGTATTGTTATCAACTTATATATGATATTCTTGGAAGTGTAAGTTCATGATCAAATAATGCTTAAATTACAAAAATTTATTCAAATACCTGAAAGTATACTGTTTTCAGGTATCAACAAAAGATATTTCAGCTATTTATTTGTATAAATTAGTTTATTTGAGAATTGAATATTTAATGAATGATAACTTCCAGCAGTGTTTTAATTTGTATTGTTTATCAAAAGATTTCATTATAAATAATTTAAATTCTCTAATTAAATTGCAAATGATAAACAAATATAAAAAGTAATTATATTATTATTATAATTTAACCTTATATTGCAATATTTAAAAATATTTTATTTATCCAACTTGTTAGAAACATTTTTATTAAATTAACACTTAACATTTCTTTTTTTCCTCGTCTTAATCTCAACTACTTGGGGTCAGCCACCCTTATTCTAAACTTCCACTTGACACAATCTCCCACATCATCTACGCTCACATCAGCTGTTGTCATATTGCATTCAATAACATATCTCCATCTCTTTTTTTTTTTGGTCTTCCTCTACCTCTTCTTCCTTCGACATTTATTTTCATAATTATTATCAAAGCTTCTGATTCCTTCTCTTCATAATATGACCAAACTATTTAAGTATATTTTCTCTCATCTTACCAAAGATTGACTCTACACCTATACTCCTACTTATATGTTCATTCCTTATCCTGTCTTCTCTAGTTACTCCATTCATCCATATAACATTCTCATCTTTGCTCTACTTTCTTGTCAACTGCCCAAAACTCTAAACCATACATCATAGTTAGTCTCCTTACAGTCATATAGAACTTACCTTTCAGCCTCATTGGAATTCTTTTATCGCATAAGACACCAGACGCTTCTCTCCACATCACTCACTAATCCTGTGTCTTACATCCTTGTCAATACCACCATTCTTTTGCAGAACTAATCCTTAATACTTAAAACTTTTTACCTCTCTTATTACGTCCTTGCTTATTATCACTGATCTCCTCATTACTCATTATAAGTCATACTCAAAATGCTCTGTCCTACTCCTACTTATTTTTAATTCCCTTCCTTTAAAAGCTGATCTCCACACCACTAGCTGTTGATTAATTTTTTTCTTTGTTTCTATTAACACTATATTGACAACAAACACCATGCACCTCTCCTTGTATTTCTTTAATAATTTTATTATCAATAACAAAGTAAAAAGCAATAACAATTATTTATAAAATAACAATATTTGGTGTCGGTTAAAAAATATGTGGAATGATCAACAAAATTATAACAGGATGCAGTTCATTTTTGTTATTAAAGTCTAAAAAAATTTTAGGCCTGGAAATGAAACTACATATTACAGTATTAATAAAAAACAATCAATATTGGATTTAACAGTACTTTTTGGTAAGAATTTATGACATATTATTATCATATAACAACAATAAAAAAAAATGAGGTACTAATGATCATAAAATTGATAATTAATCTAAATATGACAAAATTTTAAGATATTGATAGATTTGATTAACCAATTTTCAATTCTCACTTCAGACAGATTAAACTATACGATTGACTTCATACACATTGTGTATTATTATAATTTATTGTTGTTAAATTCACTTATTTATATAATTTTTTTTTTTTAGGTGATCTTATTACATCTAGTAAGAAGAATATTGAAAAGTTACTAATGTCAAAAATCTAAGATTTATCCTTTTTTTGTTTAATGCGTTTTATAAAATACCCAGCATATTTTTATGCTTTAGTTTCTTCTACTACCAGTTATTAATTTTTGAAATATAAGTATACTAAGTGAGCAACTTATATAAGTTAGAAATCTTTTTTTTTATTCCAAATTTTATGTTGTGCAATGAGTCTAATAGAGCAAATTTGTAGGAAAAAAATTTGTTGTATTAGTCCTATTTGAATGCTTTATATTTTTTTATGTCAACAATATAATTATGTTTAATATAAAAAAATGTTGGTTTTTTCTTATATTCACCAAATTTTACATGAAATAGTGTTACAAAAATTCACTATTTTCAAAAAAAAAGTTGAAAAATTATTTTGATAAAAAACATAAGTTAATTAATTATGTTAATTTTGCTCATAAAAAAAATTAAGTTTACACCCTTATAAAGCATAAGGATAAACATCTAAAAATACCTTATAATTGATAGTTTGAGTAAGATATACCTAAAAGAAATCAAAAAACAATTATTATTATTTATTTTATTTTATCAAAAAATTTTCTAGTTCATTAAATTCTGATGATCCTTGTATAATCAATGTTTTTGAAAAAATAATTGTCGTCTTTCTTTTTTAAGTTGAGTATAGGTATTCAATATTTAATGTAATAGTCTGCCCCATCATATTTGTATGAATGTAAATCTGAAATTCTTTGTATATAAAATTACTATATTCAATGACCAGTTCCAATATTCTTTTTAACCGTAGAGATTTTATACTTCTTATACTTCGATTAAATAATGACAATTTTTGTAAATTAACGACTAAATCAAAATTGAAAATTTTCCACTACACTAAAATACAGACTATTACATATTCCGTATTTCAAGTAAATTTTTTAACCTAATGGTTAATGAAACTTCAAATCAAATCGCATTATAATAATATCCCAAACTAACAATGGAAACAACTTGAATACCATTAAGCACAGTAGAAAACGTCTAATAATGTTCATAAATTATTTAAAAATTACAAAAATTGACTTAACTATCTCACAAAAATCATCGATGTGATATGCATATAGTTGTATGTTGTTTTAAACAATTAGTGACGTTGAAATACTACAAAATTGCTAAGTCAATACAAATTAAATACTGCCAACCGCCTTTATTCTGTTTAGGGCCAGTTTTAAGATTTTGCTGGGTAAAAATAATTTTTATACAACTACATTTTTTTTCACAAGCTTGAAGCCCTGATATAAAAAAAATAGTACGAGATTGGAGCGTAAGACTTGCTGGTCGGTCCCGCTTATGATACTCATTCAACTGTCACATCGTTTTTAAAAATTCACATATCATAGTAACATGACCAATTTTTATTATGTGGAAGTTAATAAATAAGCAAATGGAACACGAAAAAAAGCCATCCAGAAGTAACCGACCACTTCTTCAACTTTTATGTAACCTAATAGATTGATTCTTTGCAATTCATCAGACACTCCAAACAATGCGCCATGTCCTAGCAATTCACTGTGTAAATATTTTTGTTTTATGGGAGATCAATCTTCCAGTTCCCTCTTAATTACGCCCCTAAGTGTCGAGGAATTAAAATAAGGTTCTGTCGTAAAACGGGTACTTAATAGAAGTTGATTTGTTTCGGTGCCAAAATTGCTAGCTATTATAGTATAGACTATATGAAAATATTATCTGTGGCTATAGCTCTTACAACAATTTATTACATAAATTTTAAAAGAATTATATTTTTTTTCTCACAAGCACCCACGATTATAGATAGAATGCATACTTCTATCTTTAATCATGTGCGTACCTACTTAAATATTAGTAATTGATAACTCAAAAAATTTAACCACGTTCATTTAGCAGAGTGAAGTTTGTCGGTTATACAAAATGTCGTTATATGGTAAAACTTCTTTATCAAGAGCGGCGTCTTTTTTATCTCAGTTGAGAACCATTTTGTTTACTTTTTACTAAATTTGTATCAATTGTAACCTGTATTGTTCTAATGATATAATTTTCTAAGTGTATTATAAAAAGAATAATTATAATAATTAATGAGTTTGGTTAAGATTGTTTAGTTTTTTTTAATTATTTTATTGATTGATATGTAGGTATTAATAAGTAAATATAAAACGTATTGAAGTATTAATAAATAAGAACTATGTATATTAAACAGGTAAGTTAAAATTAAAAAATATGAAATTATATAATGAAATGAAATTTCTTTTAATTAATCAATTTTTTCATTCTAAAGTTACTTTAAACTGAAAACAAGATTTTCAAAGGTTTTAAATCATAGAAACCTAATATTTATGGAATATTTTTCCTATTATATGTCATTTTTAATAATAAATTTTTAATTTATTGATATTTGATATAACTTATCAAAAATATATTAAATTATTTATTTTATTTTAGGTTATTATACATGGTTTTAAGAGCTACAGAGAACAAACTATTGTTGAACCTTTTGATAAAAGACATAATGTTGTTGGTTTGTAATATTCCTATAATGTATAATTTCACATTTCTTTGAATAACATAAGATTTAAATTTTTTATTTTTAGAATATTTATTCCTAAAATATTATGTAGATTTTATTAAGTTTTACCTATTCATATAATTAAATAAAAATCAAAATCAAACTAAATAGAAAGTTAGAGTAGTATTTTGTTTAAAATTGATTCAAAATTATTAAATATAATTGTTGAAGATAATTTTTTTACTATAATGAAACTAATTAAAGTACAATTTATCTTTGTAAACTATCAATTTTTTAATATTAACTTTTCATTTGAAGTCCTATGAATATTTTCTTTAAAGTTTAAGTAGAAATATGTAAAAAACACTATACAAACAAGCAGTAAAAATGTAATACTAAAATATGATTATTATTTTTAGTTGGTCGTAATGGATCAGGAAAAAGTAATTTTTTTTATGGTAAGTTATATGCTTCTTGAGTAATAATACCATTTATAATTAATGAAATAAATAATTTTCAGCTATACAGTTTGTTCTCAGTGATGAATTCTCACATCTCCGTCCTGAACAAAGACAAGCTTTACTTCATGAAGGAACTGGTCCTCGAGTAGTTACAGCTTATGTTGAGATTATTTTTGATAATACAGACAATCGTTTACCTGTAAATATTTATTTTGCATTTGTGCATTTCAAATTTGTTATTAATGTAAAACATAATTATTCAAAATAGTTTATTCTCAAAAAAGTTGTTTTGCAATTTATCGTGTTTAAATATTTTTTTTTATCTTATATGCAAGTTCTATACTTCAATATAAATTGAATTTAAGTTATTGCATAATATTTATCATTATTATGTTAAATAAATAATTACTTAAATATTTTTTTATGACTATTAGAATATTTGAAGTTGCATAATTTATTAGCTCTTTTGCACTTGTAATTCTTTATTATACTATATGATACATAATTATAACAATCATAACACTAAATTTAAAAAAGAATGTTGTTATAATGACATTTTTATATAATATCTTTGAGCACACTTCATCACTTAAATTTAATTTTTTTTTAATTTTGAGCCATGTACTTTAACATATATAGTTTTATTAAAAAAATATTTTACTTATATTTTTTAAACAATTATACTTATCAAATTACTATAATATTTTAGACCAGTACTTCAGTGGTTATAATTATTTAATTAATGGTTGTTATTTTAATAATTTAAGAATAAGACATAATTTAACTCCTGTCTTTATTTTAAACTGTTATATACTTCTAAATTACTGGTTCAAAATTGTTCTCAATTAATCATTTTCTTAAATAAGTTATTATAACATAGCTAAATATTTACATTTCTATTACAAAAAAAATGTTGCTAATACCCTTATAATATATTAGAACCTAAAATATATTTAACCACCTGTAAATTGAGAAATTACTACTAATAAAATCATTGAATTATTTTAGAGGGTCAAGTTAATATAAAATGTAAATCTTACAAAAAAAAAAAATAATTATAATTTTTTGTGTTCATTTAAAAAAATTGGTATAATTGCATTGAAATTGTTGTTAGCTATAAAATTATATAAAATAACTTTTTTTGCAACTATTTAAAAAATATTTTTAGATAGAAAAAGATGAGGTAGTTCTAAGACGTGTAATTGGTGCTAAAAAAGATCAGTATTTTTTAAATAAAAAAATGGTCCCTCGATCTGATGTCACTAATTTGTTAGAATCTGCTGGATTTTCCCATTCAAATCCATATTACATAGTTAAACAAGGAAAAGTAACTATTTATTTTAAAATATTAATTTTTAACAAATTGAATATAAACATTTAACAGTTATATTTTTTTAATGTAGATTAATCAAATGGCTACTGCACCAGATTCGCATAGGTTAAAACTTCTTAGAGAAGTAGCTGGAACACGTGTATATGATGAACGCAAAGAGGAATCAATTGAAATATTGAAAGGTAAGTATAATTAAAAGGTAGCAATCATTTTTATGTATTTACCATCATAAAGTTATGAACCCTATAGTAATCACTAAAAATGTATAAACTTAATAGTGGTTAATACAAATTTTGAAGAAAATATTCTTTTTTAAACACGGTGATTTTATTATTATAAACCAAAAAAAAAACTATTCTTATGTATTATATTCCTAATTTTTATACTTGCGCATTCAAAATTACAAAATCGTTGAGTTTATCTTATAAAAAACTTGAAATCTCAATTTGTCCTAATGTTTTTTGAAAAAGCTACTGATGCATTGGACTATTACTAAACTTTTTAATTTTATTATAATTTAATAAAAAAATTTAGATACTCAGACAAAGTTAGAAAAAATAGTTGAATTTATTAAAACAATCGAAGAAAGACTTACTACATTGGAAGAAGAAAAAGAAGAACTTAAAGAATATCAAAATTGGGACAAAAAAAGACGAACTTTAGAATTTTGTATACATGATCGAGAATTAAAAGAGACTAAACGAAAATTAGAGGAAGTAAGATAGCAATGTTCAATATATTAATAAAACAGTACAATAAGTGTAACACATTTTAGTTAGATGGTAAGTTAAATAATTTTGATGAAGAGCAAAAACGTCTTGCTACCAAAGTGAAAGAAGCAGCTGACCAATCTAAAAAAGCTGCAAAGCTTCTACGTGATGCAAAAAGGGAAGTTCATGCTGCTAAAGAGGAAAAAGAGACCCTCAGTTTAGAACAACAAGAGTTGATTAAGCAAAAAACAAAGTTGGATTTTACTATTAAAGATTTAACTGATGAAGTTAATGGTGACAATAATTCAAAGGTTTGTAAAAAATATATATATATATATATATATGGCATTTAACTTGATTTCCAAATCTTTTTTCTGCAAATAATTATACAGTTTTATATATGTTTTGTATCATATATAAGATAATTAAATATTTATGTTACTACTTACAAAAGTGAAATTTATATGCTTTCTAGACTTTAAAATTTTAAAATTCTTTTTCTTCTTCCTCGCCTTAATCCCAACTACTTGGGGTCTGCCACCTTTATCCTAAACTTCTATTTGACACCACAATCTCCCACATCCTCTAAGCTCATATCAGATGTTTTCATATCGCATTCAATAACATATCTCCATCTCTTTTTTGGTTTTCTTCTACCTCTTCTTCCTTCAACATTCATTTTCATAATTATTCTCACAGCTTCCGATTCCTCTCTCTTCATAGCATGACCAAACTATTTAAGTCTATTTTCTCTCATCTTATCCATGATTGACGCTACACCTATTAATTTACACTCCACTGCTCTACTTTCTTATCAACTGCCCAACACTTTGAACTATACATCATAGCTAGTCTCATTATAGTGTTATAGAACTTACCTCTCAGCCTCATTGGAATTCTTTTATCACATAAGACACCAGATGCTTCTCTCCACTTCAACCACCCCCACTTAATCCTGTGTCTTACATCCTCATAAATACCACCACTCTTTTGCACAACTGATCCTAAATACTTAAAACTTTCCACCTCTTCAATCATGTCCTCGCCTATTGTCACTGGTCTCCTTATTTCACCTACCTCGTGTTCTTCATTATCAAACTCGTACTCTATATACTCTGTCTTACAGTTACTTATTCTTAAACCCTTTTTTTCAAGGATCTCCAAACCTCTAGCCTTTGATTAATTTCCTCCCTATTTTCTCCTATTAACACTATATTGTCAGCAAATAACATGCACCACGGCACCTCTCCTTGTATTTCTCTAGTAATTTCATCCATCACTATAGAAAATAAGTAAGGGCTTAAAGCAGAACCCTGATGCACTCCTACTCTTACCTAAAAACCTTCTGTTACTCCTACGCTTGGTGATTGGTCGGACAGATGAGGTGTTGTCGGCTGGGTTGGATCTAGCCAGGGAGCAGGCTGGGCAGCTCTCCGACGTGATATAGGTGTATCTACCACACAGGCGGGAGGTGAAGATGGCCATGGCAGTTGTCGCCATAACATTTGTATTTGTATGCGCGACAGTTATTGGGAGAAAAAAAAACATCAACTTGCCTGTGTCGTCCTCGCACGAAATAATCACACATTACATTTTTTTTTCATGACAACATCATCAAATATAAAAACAGAATTGGACAGGATGTTGTCCACCGATGGTACATCATTCTCGTTTTAATAGGTAAACAACTGCACTCCTTGGACGCCGTGTAAAACATCCACGAGTAGTTGATACTTGCACTAATACAACGATTTCGAGTAAACGTAAACTTTTTGTTTACCTGGGTATAAGTGCCATCCTTACATACCTTCTATTATATTAATGTAACTTTTCGGGACTCCTTTTCTCATTAATGCCCACTTTAAAACCTCACTCAGTACTCTATCATACTCTTTCTCCAAATCTATAAATACCATACACAGCTTTTTCTTCTTTTCTCTAAACTTTACTATTAGTTTCCTCATACAAAATAATGGCTCCATTGTTCACTTACCAGGCATTCATCCAAACTGGTTTTTAGATACCGATATCTTATTTCTTATTCTCTTATCTATTACCTTTTCTCAAATTTTCATACCATGACTCATAAGCTTTATGCCTCTATAATATCCACATTCCTGTATGTCACCTTTACCTTTAAATATCAGCACCACAATATTATTCCTCCATTCATTTGGAATTTTCCTTTCTAAAAAGATTTTATTTAAAAGTTCCTTCAACCATCTTTTGCCAACACCGCCTAATATTTTCCATACATCTACTGGTACTTCACCTGGTCCTACTGCTTTATTCTTTTTCATTGATGCCACAGACTCCCATACCTCTTTCTCACTAAATAAATCTACCAGTCCCTCATTCCACGAGATATCCTTTAATGCTTATTTTGGGTACTCCTTGTTCAGTAATTTTTCAAAATACTCTTTCCACCTTTTTTTTCACATCATCATCACTGAAGAGTACCTTATTATCAACACCTTATATAATGATAATCTTTAGACCTTTTCTCTCATATCTTTGCAAGTCTATAGATTTCTTTCTCGCCTTCATTTGTTCCTAGCCTATCATACAATTCATCATAACTCTTATACTTCACCTTATACTCCATCCAGTCTTCTCTCCTTTTGCTCTTCTGCCATACCTTGAATTGCTTTTTCTTACTTTCTATGATTTTTTAAATGTCCTCATCCCACCACCAGGTTTCCTTGTTTCCTGGCATTCTACTCCTACTCTCACCAACAATCTCCTTTGCAGTATTCTTTACACAACTAGCAAATCTATTCCACACATTATTTATGTCTCCCTCGACATTCCACTCCGTCCTCTCTTTTATCGTCTTTAAAAAGTTTTTTTCATTTTCTCCTTTCAATTTCCACCACCGGATCTTTGATTTTTCCCCTGTGTTTCTTCTATTTTAGCTTCGATGCGATGCTGAGAAGGTATTGGTTTTACTAAGATGTGTTTTTTTTTTTTTTTTTTCTGTTACCATTTTTTTGCAGCTCTCACCGAACGGATTTCTTTCAACGATACGTCAAAAGATCACAAATCGTATCTAGTCGAAGACATTACCCTAAAAAATTGAAAAAATTTCCCTCGTTCCCCGTAAATGGGGAAACCTCCAAAAAAATTACAAATTTAAAAATCGCTAATTTTCGAAATTTTTTCAATTTTTTTTACTAAAAACTGCCGTAACTTTTTCAAAAATGAACATATTAATATAATTTTTTTTTTTATAGATGCTTGATGTCTTTACCTATCATTTGGTATATATTTTTTGTAAATCTGACACTTAACCTGCCCACAGGGGGGGATTTAAAATGACAACTTTTTCAAAAAAAATTAACTTTTTCAACTTAACTTTTGAAAATGTTCCGGAAGGTCTGACACTTATATATATATATATATTAAATTAAAGCTAATGTAATGTACTTTATTATGAAAAAAAACAATTTGACCTCTGGACTTGTCTTCATGAAGAAAACTGCTACCAAATGCTATTTTTGTATGAAATTTCTCGATTTTATATTTTACATTTTTTACTTTAAAAGGCTATAACTTTTTAAAAAATGTATGGATCAATACAATTTTTTCATGAGAAGTAGTATTTATATACATCTTTCATTCGACATACTTTATCTTAAACAGGATATTAATAAGGAACTAGCAGATCATGTAGCTTTTGGAATAATACACAAATTTTTAAAATTAAACACTCTAAAAATTTGTATCGAAGCGTTTTTTTTATAGTGATTTTAATCACTGTCAGATATCATTATACTTGATCCAACTATGCCACGTCACCACTGTGCCACGACCCCCCTGTGCTGGGTTTTTATTTATTCTCTTTCCGGTACACCACAACTCCATTACTCTCAGTCTATGTTGTGTAATTACACTCTCGCCTGGTAAAACTTTACAATATTTTTCTTGCTTTACGCTCTCTCTTCCACATAAAATAATCGATTTGTGATCTATTACTCCCACTCTTATATGTTATATAATGTTCTTCCCTCTTTCTAAAATAAGTATTAAACACAGCAAAATCATACAATACTGTGAAATCTGGGGTTCTTTCTCTAGCCATATTCTTCCCATTAAAACTATACCCTCCATGTACTCTTTCATATCCTTTCCTCTCATTACCTACATGTCCATTCATATCTCCAACTATTATACAATATTATAAATAAATTTGTAAAAAATGTTGTTATATTTAAGATGTTTGTAAAGTTTTATATTGGTTGATTATCAGTTTTGTATAATTAGTTTTCGAGATACACAATCTAGTCAAGTTTTCTTTAATTTTGTGTCCACAGCTGATTGAAATTTCCCACATTTTATCACCTATCACCGCATCCTCATTGCCAAGTACCCCTTGCATCACCTCATCCATCTCTCACCAAAACACTTCCTTGTCTATTTTATCACATCCCACTTGTGGTGCATAGGCACTTATTACATTTAGCACCTTTTTTCGAATATCAATTTTATGACCATAATTCTGTCACATTTCCTAGCTACTTCTACTACTCTACTTTTCATCTCCTCATCAATTATTATTAACCCTACACCATTCTTTGTACTATATTCTCTGAGTTTATTATTTTATGTTATATAAAAAAACTTTGAAAATTTCATTAAAAATATCTGACAGTATTTATAATCAATGTTCTAAGAAATGCTTCAATGTAAATCTGTAGATAGTGTTTAATTTTAAGAAATTAGTGAATTATTCCAAAAGCAAAATAAACTCTTAATTTTTGTTCAATTTAGACAGTCATTTGTACATAGAAGATAATTTGTCGGGACAAATTTATTTTTTAACTTATAGTACATAATGTAAGATGTAATTTAACATGTGTTTAAAGGGCACAATATTTCCTGGACATTTTCAATAGTTAAGTTGAAAAAGTTGACTTTTGTAAAAAATTTTCTATTTTGAATCCCCCATTGTGGGCAGGTAAATGGTCAGATTATCAAAAATATTATGTAAAATAAAAGGGAAGATTTTACTTAAGATTTTAATATATAAAAAAAAAATTATTTTGATTTGTTCATTTTTCAATAAGTTATGGTAATTTTTGAGAAAAAAATGTAGAAATTTACCGATTTTAAAAATTGTAATTTTTTGGGAGATTTCCACCATTTATGGGGAACGAGGGATAAATTTTCAGTTTTTGCGGTAATGTCTTTAACTAGATACAATTTGTGATATTTTGACTTATCATCCTGTGAGAGCTGAGAAAAAGTGAAAACTTCTAAGCTTCGCATTAAAGCTAAAAAAAAAAATATTACTACTATAAGCTTTAGAGCAAAGTTGAAATGATCTCTCAATTTTATAATGATAATTATAATTATTATAATTTTTTATGTGCTATGACCCAGCTTTCATTGAACCAATATTGACAAATGACATGTCAATAATACCCGAATTATATCTTGTCAAAGAGAATACCCTCAAAATTAAAAAAAAATGTAGAAAAAAAAAAAGTAAAATATCTCAAAAACTTTTATTTATTTGATTTATTCTTTTTTGTAATTTTAAGAAACATATTTTAAAAAAACTATAAGTTTTATAAATTTCTGTCAATTTTTTAAAAATTTATAATCAATATGAACATTTTATATGAAAAAGGACAAAAAATTACTTTTAGACATCTTTTTTAATTTTAGACAATTTTGTAGAAAATTTTATGCTTTTCGGATAGTTTTGATTTTTTTAATGTATTTTAAATGCATGACATTAATTTATTGAAATTTGCTGATTTTTATCCTATAAAATATTTAATACCATTCTTTTTAATAAATATTGATACAGGACAGACTTATTAAAGTTAGTCGTATTATCATTCAATTATTTTATTCATTTTTTATTTATTCAGTTAATTCCCAAAAAGTTTTATCTAACAATTAAGCACATTTGTATTAAAGCATCTTAAGATGGTGATTTTTATCACTGTCAGATTTCAATCAATACTGGTTACAGTATTACTTTTTTCCCATTATGCTTGATCTTAGACTTTTTATTTTGCTTATAATTAAATATACTACTGTGAATACGTTATTACGTATACCTTTTAAAATAAAATGCATTATACTATTTTTATACTTATAGATAGTGTTAATTTATAATTAAAATTATCTTTTAAAATTTTAATCATTCCAAAATGAAGTTTAACTAAAGAATAAAAATAATATTTTGATTATGTTATTAAATTATTGCGGTATAACTATCAATCAGGAACGAGCTGAAAAAGAATTGAAAAAACTTCAAGATACTATCAAAGCTAAGGAAGAAGAATTACAAGATTTAAAACCTAAGTATGAAGCTCAAAAGAAAAAAGAAGAAGATTGTACTAGAGAGTAAGTTAATGAAATTTATATTGAAAATAAAGGAAATATAAATGACTTAAGTGACAGAAAAATGAGTTCTAAACATATTTTGATTATAAGTAATGATATTTATCAACTGTTTGATTTTAGAAACAAATTCTGTGTTGGATTCCATTCGACATTCAAACTTAAAATTTTAAAAATCAAATTAAATTTTTTCTTTTAAATTTGGTTTTAAAATTAAACAAGTATAATCATAAATTATGCTGAATTTGTCAAAAAAAAAATATATTTGACTGATATATCATCAAATTAGTATTTGGTTTGAGATCAATGAAATATTTTGGTTGATTGAGGTATGATTATAAAATTGAAAGTTGCGTTTAATCTCAAATATCAGGGTTTGTAATGTCACTAGTTATAAATGAAATTTATGTGTTATGAAAAAAAAAGAAAAGTCATCTTGTGTGTTATAAAAAACTGAATTTGAAAGTTTTTTGCTAACTAATCCATTTTTATTAAAATTAATGATCTTTTATAAACTAATTTAGGTACTTAAGAATACAATATATAACTGAAATAAGTTATTATGTAGTTAATGATGTTATTTTTTGTATAGTATAGAATTTTATATATATTATTACTATATTAATTCTTCATTAATAAACATTAAAACTATATATAAAAAACAATAAAAACCTTTTTTTCTTTCTTATTAAACTCATTGTATAATTAAATATAGGTTCATGATATTAATTATATAATAAACTATTTGTCTTGATAGTCTTAAAAAATAAATTTAAAAAAATTACTAATAAAATTGTGTATATTTACAGATTAGCTTTAAAAGAACAAAAAAGAAAAGAACTTTATGCTAAGCAAGGAAGAGGAAGTCAATTTACTTCTAAAGAAGACCGTGATAAATGGATTCAGAAAGAGCTTAAGTAAATAATAAATTATAAAATAATTTTAATGCGTTTGTTTTTAGTTTTTCATAATGTTTTTACAGATCTTTAAATAAACAAATTAAAGATAAAAATGAGCATAAAGATAAATTAACTGATGATTTAAAACGTGATGGAGAGAGACAACATGAACTTGAAAGACAAATTCAGGTATTTTGAAAAATTATGTCTCTAGCATATGATTGTGACTACCTGATTTAATCATTTTTTCAACTAAAATCTGGGACATTTATTCTCTCTTCATTCTTTAGAATTTATAAGAATTACTCTTAGTTCATAGAAAAAAGAATTTAAAATAAAATAATTTTATTTCAAATACATATATATATATTTTTTTTTAAATTAATTTATTCTGGCTTATATTTTATAAAAAGACAAAAACATGGAAAATGGGAAGTTTTTCAAAAATTCTAATTAGTCTTGTATTATTTTGCATGAAAATTTGTTGTATTATTTATGGTTTATCATAAATCATATTAAATCAAAAAATAATTCTTAGATAAAATTTCAGTTAAAACATTTTTAACAAATTATCATTTGTTCAGTATTGGAACAATAACAGCTTGTTGATAAATCAAATTAAATTTTCCTTACTAAAAGATATTATAAAATATTCAGTTAGTTAAGACAAAAATGTATATTTATTGATGACAAGTTCTATTCTTACAATTTTTTCTATGAATTTATCTAAGATTTATTAAGATGCTTTACAACCACTATAATGCTGTTATTGAAATTTACAAAAAGTTTTGTTATCTGAGTATAGCTATTATTTATATAATTTTTTATTAATATGATGATATATACAGAGTGATTTTTTTGTTGTGGGTTAAGATACAAAAATAATTCTGCATTTCATATATACTTTTGATTGATGTACTGTAGTACATTAATCAAAGGTACTTGCAACCATGTTTGTATTATTAAAGATATATTAAATTTTTTAAAAAAATATGTTTTATTATATTTTACTCATTTTTATATTTTAGTTAAAATTATAATTAAAAACAGTAATTTTTTTTTGAACAAAAAATCACTATATATACAGGGTGATTTTTTTATCATAACCCACTCAATTACTTGCAGAATAATAATAATTTAAACATTTTTTTTTTATTATTATTATCTTTAGTTACACATTATTCTTGAATTTTTAACTATGTAATACTTATTAAGTTCATCCCTTATGCCTTGTAAGGGGGTCAACTTTGTTTTTTTAAATGGTAACACATATTTTTAATTTAATAAAATGTTTTTAATTTAATAGTAAATGGAATTTGAATTTTTAATATAACTTAATTCGTTTATTAGATATAATCATTTAAAGTTTCAAATTATTGAGTTAATATACAAGTATATTACACAAGGGATTATAAATACAGGTAGCTAATTGATTTTTTATGACATCGATATTTGCAGGTACACAACATTTATTATCAATGATAGTAAGGTACATTGTTGTGAGTTTATAAATACACTAACTAACAATACAAAAAGTATATCTATTAATAGTTATAATTGATAATAAATAATTCGTGACTGTGATAGCAATGTCATAAAAAACCAATTAGCTACCTATATTTGTAATACCTTGTGTATTATACCTGTATATTAAAAATTCAAATTCCATTTACTATTAAATTAAAAATATGTGTTACCATTTAAAAAACAAAGTTGACCCCCTTACAAGACATAAGGGATGAACTTAAAAAGTATTACATCGTTAAAAATTCAAGAATAATGTGTAACTAAAGATAATAAAAAAAAAATGTTTAAATTATTATTATTCTGCAAGTAATTGAGTGGGCAATGATAAAAAAATCACTCTGTATATATATGTAACACCATCCTGACCTTTTGCCAGCTTTCGGGTTAGTGACTATAAACTAGGCATATTCCTAATGTGGGAATGGTTAAATCTAGTCTCTTTTGTAAAAGTGCAGAAAATATTATGTCATAGCCTGCAGCCCTAAAACATTTATTGCCAATCTTGTGCCACTTGGAGTTATTATTTTCTTTGTTAGCTGTCATTTGGCATGGGTCATCCTGTGCTACACTTAGATATTCTTTATTATATATTTCAGTCATTATCAATGATTTCTTGTCTTTTCCTGATTATAAAAGTAGGATTGTTACCTCTATTCAGTATATTTAGGTCTGTAGTCAGAAATAGATCCATTAATACCTTACCTCTTTGGTTGATGTGATGCTCTCCCATATGGTATAATGAAAACTTGCCACTGTACCTAGGATGAGTTCTAATTTTTCATTTGGACAACAATTAAGTAGCGCTATTAGGCCCTGAGGCTATTATAATATTTTTTACATTACTTAATGTTACCATAATAGTTGTTAAGCCTGCAATGACAAATTAAGTGACAATATTTTTATTTTATCATCTACCAAAATTAGGATCCCTTGGTTTACTGACTTTATAAAACAGATTAAAGCTCTTTTAGTTTAGTCCCTTTGATTACTAATTAACCACAATAACTGTTAAAGTGCTATTTGTAAGAGTGTTGTATGTCTCCTAGTTAGGATCCTTAACTATATACTACTGTACCCTTTACTGTGATGAAAATTTATCTGCATAATTGTATTATATTGTCATACATTCAAAAAAACTGTTGTTAACATTTAAAAAAACGCCATTTTGGGCGGGATACTTTTTCTATTACAGTCCCTGTGTCACCCAAATCTCCTGTGGATTGTTTCCCGGTGGTAACTGTTCCTTAGGTGTGTACTGTACTTTACTACTGGCTTTTATTAAATAGGACAGTTTCCCTGGATCATTTCCTTTATGTGGCTTACTTTCTCCTTCATTTTTGAGTAAAAGTATAGTGAGGCCTTTTATTTTCACCTGTGCCTTGCCTCCTTTAACTAATGGTGCGGGAGATTTTTCACCTTTTTTCCTCCCAAATTTTTGGGGAATTGATTTCTTCCCTTCTTTCTGAGTTTGTCAGTAACATGGTCCGCAAAACATAGTATCCCCATTCTAAAATATGGACTACGTTTAAGTTCATCCAATGTGACCATGCTCTTTATATACTCATTTAAAAATAGAATTTATACTTTAAGGCCAACTTCTCTCTCGTGGTAGATTTTTCAGAAGACTGTTCAGTCCAAGATTCTGTATTTCTTAAGATTTTCACTTAACAGTCCTGGTATGTAATTGACCATCTGTTTGTATTTGTCGGGGGATTGTAAGCTACCATTTTGATCTCAGCACCATCCCAAGGTTTTATTTTGTTGACATTTTCAGTGAACCAATTAAGAAATTCTCTTGGGCTGTATTAATCATAATTGCTCCATCAATGAGTCTAATGTTTTTAAACCTTCGTACATTGGTTCCATCAATATCAGATAGTATCAAGTGTCCAACACAAAATTCAATGAGTTGTCCTTGTTAAATGGTCAACTTATTTGTGGGGTAACCCGTGAGAACCAGAGTTACCATCTTACCGTCAATTACCACTTATAGGTTAGTACCCAACAGATCTTCCTCACCTGAGTATCAGGGCCATTGATTTTCGGTATGGGATTTTCAGTAACCACCAACTTTTTCAATTCATTGGCTTCCTTATTTTTACCCTTCAGTTGATCCTTCTGTGTTTGCGTTGTTCCTCTTCAGCTTAAGCCTCATTTTACCATTAAGTTTTTTAGACTTAAGTTTGAGACCTTTGATCCTTTCTGCAACTGCGCCCAGTTGGTCTTGTGAATCCTGGTTTGTGTCTACTAATATCATCTCTCTGCTAGTAGTTACTAGTAGTAGTAGTAGTTCAATAAATGTACCATTGTTTTCATAATGGTTTTTAATTTCAGTGATTCTTCTACGAAAAGACATCAGTTTACATTATTGTTCTGATAGTTTGTCTATAAGATCCCTGTTTGTCCTAAAATCATTAATTGTAGTTTTTTTTTTTATCGATATAGTTCCAATGAATAAAAATATAGGGGTCAATCGCAGCAGAGCTCGATAAAGCATTATACTCTATGGTGTGGCAGGTCCCAATGGTCACTTTACCTTTTGGCTAACTATTCTGTGATAAGTTAAGTACCTTTTCACTTGGTATGGCTGAGTTAAGGGACCTATTTGCTATTAGCAAGCAAGTTATTCCCAGACCTACCAGTCTCAACTAACCAAACCAAATGCCACCCTTACTGAGTTTAACCAGGTTCCGAAGTTTTGTTAATTTTGTGATCCTTGCAGATTCTCTTCAGGATTATTAATAAATAAAGATAATAATCAATCTTTCATTGTTTTTAGACTAGTTCAGTAGAATTAGAAAAACAAAGAGTTGCAATTGATGAATATAATAAACGTTATTATGAATTGAAAAAATCTAAAGATCAATATCAGAGTCAAAGAAAGTATGTTTAAATTAGATGATATTAGTCTTAAATGATAAATATTTCTTTTAAATATGTAATATAATCTTAGTGAATTATGGCGCAAAGAAAATACAGTACAGCACAGTTTATCATCTCTCAAAGAAGAATTAGCAAAATCTGATCAAGCATTACGTAGTATGGCAGGAAAAGTAATATTATGAGAAAATAACTATTATTTAATCTAACTATATTTTTTATTTTTAAAAAAACTGTAGGCTATTTTAAATGGAAGAGATAGTGTTAGAAAAGTTTTAGAAGTATTTAAACAAAGGGGTGGAGCACATCTTGATCTTGCTTCTCAATATTATGGTCAAGTTATTGAAAATTTCGAATGTGATCAGAGTATTCAAACAGCAGTTGAAGTTACAGCAGGTGGAAGGTAATTTTTACAAAATTTAACAAACTATAATCATTGTGTTAATATAATTATTATTCTCAGAATATAATTGAAACCTCTGTGAAATAAAATAAGTGAATACTGATAGATTATGTATGTTACAAGAATAACATCAAAAATATATATATATATATTGCAAACCTTTTTTATCTTTTAATGTAAAACATTGAATTATAATTTTATCTAATTGTTCAGGATATTTTTCCATATTGTTGAATCAGACAGAATTGGTACTCAAATCCTGAAGGAAATTAATAATCAAAATTTACCTGGGGAGGTAACTTTTATGCCATTAAATAGATTAACAGTTCGAGATATCAGATATCCACAATCAAGAGTAAGTTATTTCTTTTATTTTTTTTTAATAATACTGAAAAAATTATAGTTTTTAGAAAGAAATTCTGGTAGGGTTAAAAGTTTTTGTTATCTTAAGAGAATAACCAAGTAATGAAATTGTTGTTTAAAAGCAAAATAATTATTTTCTATTACATAAATTTAATAAATTATAAATCAGTAAAATTAATTCTTAAAAAAAAAAGTTTAAATATAAAAATTATAATAAAGTGACAAGAATTAAATAACTCGACTACAGTTACTTATTCAGTACTTAGATATCTGTCAGTTTTTTGAGGAACTAACCCTCTGTGCTACAACACAGTAGTATAGTTGGCCAGTCTGTCTTTGGGATGGCCACATTACGACTTAAACAATTGATAAAATATTAGAAAATGTCTCAAGAAAGTAAATGTTTACATATCTGCAAAGAGGTGATTGATACATCCAATTAATGTGGACAATAGTTATCTATTATGAGTATAATTCAAATAAAGATGTTTATTTCTTTGTAGGTTATAAAAAATTACTAAAAAACATTATGTGATTCCATGTTTTAGTTTATTATTTATTTGTAAATTAAAGTGATGTTTTATTTTATATTGGGCCCAAGTAATTAATTATGTCAAAGAAGGATGAAAAATATAATATTATTTTATATGACGGAACTAATTTTGTAACTTAGCAATTCGATATCCAATCTTTGTTAAGGTCACATAGTGTGTTGGATGATCTAACAGAAAAACAGCTACTTTTTATGAAACTAAATAAGCTGTATTTGATAGTAAAGATGTGAAAGCTATGGATTTAATAATTCAGTATACAGCTGACATACTACGAGTATGTTCATGGAAATAGTGCTGCAGAAATTTAATATTAACTATGTAACATATTTGAAACAAAATGTTCTTCAAACAGGCTGTACTTATTTAAAAAATTAGTTATTTTGAAATAAATGGGAGGTGAACTAATAGAATTACACATAAAATTAGCTGGTGGTAAGTTGGATGAAGATTTTAAAGCATGTTTGCTGCTACTGTTACTTCCAGAATATTTTTACATGGTAGGAACAGCTATAGAAACTTTATCGGTTGACAAAATCACTTTGTTATTTGATGTATTAAAAAAAAGAAGAGCCGTTATTCATATTTTTCAGTTAACTATGTGAATAGATCTCAGGCTATTGCTACAAATTGTCACTGGTTACATTTAAAAAAATCTTAAGATATTTACATGAAACTAAAGATATTGGTCTAACCTTTACTCAAGAAATTTCTGAGTCACTTATAAGTTAAGTGATTCTAATTTAGCCGGTAATTTATTTGATAATAAATTAATAACAGGTTACTTGTTTAAAGTTTATGGATAAACATTTAGTTGAAGTAACAGAAAACAGGTAACTCTTGCTTTGTCAAGAACTGAGGCCGAATACAGTGCATTTGCTTCTGCACTTACTGAATGTTTGTGGATACAAGGATTTATGGAAGAATTAAAAATTAAATTACATCCAACAGTTATGCATGAAGATAATTAATCTTGTATAAAAATAATAAATGAACCAAGAATACATAGTAGATTGAAATACATCAATATTAAAAATAATTTCATCAAAATTTTAGATTAGAATTTAGTCAGTGATCAATATCTGAATTCCAATTGGTTATTGGTAGATACATTTATAAAATCCTTGGCAAAATATTCATTCATAAATTTAAGTAGTCAGTTAAATTTAATCTAATGTAAATATGTGTGTTACTATATTTCATAAATTAATGATGTGTAATTTATTTATACTATTACTTTATACTTAAACAATGTTCAAATTTAATAATCATTCCAACTCTTAATATTTTTTATTTTTTTAATTAATATAAAATGTCCTTTTAAATGAAGGGATTGTGTTTATAATAGTTCAAATAATAATGTTTATTTCTTTGTAGGTTATAAAAAACTTTATTATTAAAAAATGTTGCATGATTCCATTATTTATTTATTTGTTAAATTTAAGAACTATTTTATTTATTAAAGCTGTTGACATTAATATCTCTACATGATGATTTTTGATAAAATGATTAATAAAAAAATAATAATAATAAGCATTTGAAAGAAAAAATATTTTACATTTTTTAATAGATCTATAATTTTAGGCCTAAATAAAATAAAGGCTAATAAAAAATTAGCCATTTAGAAGTGTAGATAATGTTATCAACTTTAATTAGAGATGTATGTATCAGTCATCTCACTACAGAGGTGTAAACATAATTCTCCTGAAATATGTTTTGATACAGAAAAATAAAATCTCAAACACCCTCATAAGAAATTATTGCCTTCATTGTAGATCTTACAATATTGTTATTAATAATAAGTACCCTTATAACCAAAAAATTCAAACATATGAGTATTTTTATATATTCAATTTAAGATAAATTTTATTAGATGAAAACAGAAAAATTGTATTTTTTCATCTCTTAGTTCTAAAAAATTTAAATAATTTATCTAAATATATTTTATTATTTATGATCAATAAACATCTTGTAATATTACTTATTTAATTATTAAAAACTTAATTATTTAGGATGCTATTCCAATGGTTAGTAAGTTAAAATATGAGCCACATTTGGATAAAGCCATGCGTTTTATATTTGGCAAAACACTAATTTGTCGTAATCTTGAGATTGCTACTACAATATCTAAACAAAGTATGCTCGATTGTATCACGATTGATGGCGATCAAGTATGTTTTATCTATTAAAGTAAAATAACTAATTTTGATTAAGTATTAGTATTATTTAAATGTTATTATTTAGGTTTCTTCAAGTGGAACACTGACTGGAGGTTACTTTAAAAATGTTCGATCTAAATTGGAAATTCAAAAACAGCGTAATGATTTGATGGATCAAATTAAAGATGCAGAAGATGAACTTGCATTGTTAAAAAATCAACTAAATGAAGTTGAAGTTAATGTAAATGTTGTTATGTCAGATATGCAAAAAACTGAAACAAAAAATAGTAAATCAAAGTATGAATGTTGTTTACCTTTGAAATATAAATACTTAAAGGAGTTCATTAAAAATAAAAGTTAAATAAGTAAAGGAATTAAGATTTTTATATATAGAATGAACCACATCTAACTGACAACTTTTGATCAGTAATCATTTTGTTGACATATTTTAAAAATAATTATTGCCATTTAAGACTATTTAAAGTATATTTTTCATTATTTAATTTTAATAATAATAATAATAAAAAAATATTTTTTCATTTTTTTCAGTATTTTCAGTATTTTAAAATAGCTATTTTTTAGCACTTATCTTATAAAAAATTTTGATCAGTTGATAATAATTTTAAGACAAGTACTTGTTGGGTTACAAGCATTTAAATACAATAAGTAAATATTTAGTGGGTACAGCTTGTACTGATGAATAGTTATAATGCATACTCCACCTACACTACATACTCACTCTATGCTTGTAAGTTAGTAAGTACTTTTCTTAATATTGTTATCTACTCATCAAAATAATCTGTAAGAAAAGGGCTAAAAATTGTTTTTTTGAAATTTCTAAAAAAATTATTTTCTTACTAGTCATAAATTAGAAAAAAATAAAATCCTTTAAACATAAACTAGGAAGGCAATAATTATTAAAAAAAAAATTTCAACAAAATGATTATTTAATCAAAAGTTATAAGAGTTGTCAGTTAGATCATGCTATAGTTGATGATCCTCTATCACATGTTAGAGAGTCAAAGATGGTTTTGGCTAGGCCAATAATGAACGGGACGGGTATTACTAGCGGCTTGTACTAGATCCTAGTCACCATCAATGAGTAAATCGCAAGAAAAATCTCGTTGGCATCCTGGGAACCCGTGCACCAAAACATATGTTACTACCCTCTAAGCCAGGCTGACCCTGGTTCATTCTCTGTATACTATGTATAAATATCATCAAGAGATATTTTTTTACAAATTACTTATATAAGGCATAGTATTTAATTAAAAATAAAAAATTTGTTTGATATTAAAGAGGTAATTTTGACAAATTGAAAGGAGATATAAGACTTATGAAAGAAGAACTTATTGGAATAGAAAGATATCGGGGGACCAAAGAAAGGTTATTAGCACAAGCATCATCAAATTTAGAAGCTATGCAAACAACTAAAAGTGGATTGGAGTCAGAACTTCATCAAGTATTTTATTTTTTTGAATATTTTATCCAGAGCTTTTTACTTTAAAATTACTTAAAGTTTAATAATTCTTGAAAATTATCATATAGCCAGATTATATTTTAATATATAAAAAAAAAATATACCGGCTGTTGACCTGACACAACCTTATTAGTCCCCTCTTATGACTGGCAGAGGGGCCGTGGAAGTATTCTTAACCCCTATCCACAGGGAAAGTTTCCCTCAGTTCGATATCACTTCAATTTATATGGAAATATATTAGAATTTATTTGAATTATAAATGCACAGTGGTATAGTAGTAAAGTTGGTCTCTACAATATTTTAAGTTGCGGGTACTAATTCTGTATTATGCCTCATTTTTCACATGATTTCCTTCCGGTACACTTATGATGACTGACGGCCATCAATCTCTTATAACAGTGTCAACTGGCACCCAATATGTGTTAACAGAAAGTTTTAAGAAATAAATGATTGTCTAGTAATTCCCATCATAGCATATTTAAAGAATCTAGTTAAAAATTATTCTCAGACTTTAATCTTTACTTTTACATCATTTTGATATTGATTGTGTTAGGTTCCATTACAGTTATAAATATATATTTTTAATTTATAAGAAAATTCAGTTAAAATTTTATATTTTATAATGCAATGTAAAAAAAAAAAATAATAAAATTTTCATAACATTATTAATTATTTGATAGAATTATTCATTTTCTGTCTGATTTTACAATTAATTCAATATTAAAAAACTGTCACTTATTTCAATTGTTTCTAAGTGCTTCATATATAATATGGTTTGAAGTTAAGTTATAAAATAATTGTTATATTTTAAATAAGTTCTTCCTTGCAAAAAAATAAAAATAGTTTTATTTAATAAAATTATTTTTATGTTTAGGAACTTATGGCACAACTTTCTGTTAATGATCAAAGAGAAATGGATAAGTTAAATGATGATATAAAGTCCCTAACTCAAGAAAATAAAAGTGCTTTTGCAATGCGTATGAAATTCGAAGCCGATAAAAACAAATTAGAGAATTTATTGACAAATAATTTAATGAGACGTCGGGATGAACTTATGCAAGTATGTTTTGCAATTTACTTGTTTAAATTTTTTTAGTAATTAATTAATATGAGTAAACTAACAAATATTTCAGGCTCTTCAAGAAATATCTGTTGAAGAACGAAAAAGAACATTAGAAAATAGTAGATTAGAACTTGAATCTGTTATGAAAAAGCTTGAAGTGCTTAATGCCGATATTAAAATTGATGATAAAAGAGTTCAAGAAGCTGTTAAAAAAGTAAGTTAATAATGAAGTATACAAAAAATATCTTTAAAATTAATAATTAATTTTTTTTTTTTAATATATTTTATTATTATTTAAATTTATATTCTATAAATGATTTAAATTTATAAAAAAAATTAATTATGTTTAGCTAAAGATTTGTCAAGATGAATTAGAAAAATGGAAATCTTTAGAAAAAGATGCTCAAGAAAAACTTGACAGTGAATCAAAAGATCTGACTAAAGTATCAACCAAACAAAATATGTTGAAACAAAAATTGGATGAATGTCAAGCAAAAATTAGTGATCTTGGAGCTCTTCCTAATACAGAATTAATGACCAAATATTTATCATATTCATCTAAAAATGTAATTAATATAATTTATTATTGTTAATATAAACTTAATTTTGTATTAATTGCAACTATTACATTAAAACTGATATAATAATGGAAAATAGTCTAGTATTTAGACAAAGTTATCACTTTTCATGAGGTACTATATTAAACTATTATAAATTATTTAAATAAATTATTAAATTTATATTTTTATTTAGTTTAATTATATAAATATTATGTGAAGTTATAAGTTTTGGGATATGGTAATTTTTATTTCAATGTACGAGGTGTGTTCAAAAAGTAAGGTGACTTTTCAAATTTCGCGGGCTACGTCCGTTCGATCTTAGATTTTTTTTTATGTCATGTTGGTACACTCGTACCGAACATCTGTACACAGTTTCAAGTATATAGCATATTTAGTTTGTTTTTGACAGATACAAAGATTAGACGTATTTTGGTGTGCTCGGCGATTTTCTGCTATCAAAAAAAAAATGGATCAAAGAATTTGCATCAAATTTTGTGTCAAAAATGGAATTAAGTGTTCTAATAGACTTGAAATGTTGACAGTAACATACGGTGAGTCCGCTCTGAGTAAAAATAACATTTATAAGTGGTACAAGCTTTTCCAAGATGGCCGAGAAGATGCCAATGACGAACCTCGCTCTGGACGTCCCAGCACGTCAACAACAGATGAAAACGTTGAAGCAATGAAGAAAATTGTTTTGGAAAATCGACGAATCACTATCAGAGAAGTTGCTGAGGATGTTGGCATATCGGTTGGCTCGTGCCATGAAGTTTTTTCGGATATTTTGGGCATAAGACGTGTGTCAGCGAAGATTGTTCCGAAACTGCTTAATTTTGACCAGAAGAATCGTCGCATGAGCATCGCTCTGGAGCTGTTGAATGACGTCAATGATGATCCTGATTTGCTCAAAAGGGTCATAACTGGTGACGAATCATGGGTATATGGTTATGACATCGAAACCAAAGTTCAATCGTCCCAATGGAAGAGCTCAGGAGAGCCAAGACCGAAAAAAGCACGCCAAGTTCGATCAAATGTCAAGGTTTTGCTCACCGTTTTCTTCGATTGTCGTGGCGTAGTGCATCAGGAGTTCTTACCACAAGGTCGTACGGTCAATAAGGAGTATTATCTTGAAGTTATGCGTCATTTGCGAGAAGCAATATGAAGAAAACGTCCGGAATTATGGAAAAACAATTCATGGCTTTTGCATCATGATAATGCACCTGCTCACTCATCGTTGCTTGTGAGAGATTTTTTGGCCAAAAACAACACCACAATCATGCCTCAGCCACCATATTCACCGGATTTAGCCCCATGCGACTTTTTTCTGTTCCCAAAACTGAAAAACCTTATGAAAGGACGAAGATTTGCAACGATTGGGGAGATAAAAACTGCATCGCTGAAAGAGCTCAAGGCTATACCAAAAAGTGCTTATCAGAAGTGTTTCGAAGATTGGAAAAAGCGTTAGCACAAGTGTATTACATCTGAGAGGGATTACTTTGAAGGGGACAACATAAACATTGATGAATAAATAAATAGTTTTTCATAAAAATATCAAGTCACCTTACTTTTTGAACACACCTCGTATAGTCTTTCTAAATTTATGATCATACTTATGCCATATGATGATTTTTTTTTTATATAAATATTTAAATACATGACAAAAGTTGTAATGATGGTAGTATAATTTAAATTTATATTAACTCGTGTTATTTATGTAATCTTTAACTTTTCAAAAACTCATTTTTCTTTGTTTTTACAGCTTTTTAAGGAATTAGAAAAGGTGAATAGTAATATAAAACGTTTTGGTCATGTTAACAAAAAAGCTTTAGATCAGTTTGTAAGCTTTTCTGAGCAGAAAGAAAAATTAGTCTCTAGAAAACAAGAACTTGATAGAGGGTAAATAAAAATATATATATTCATTTATCCTATCAGATTCTGACATCTTTATTAATTTATGATTCATTGAATATTTTGTGTTACAGTTTTCTTAATGATTTTTACAATTTTGGACAATGTTTAAAGGGCATTTTTTATTATTTGTGTCTAATAAGAAAAAGTGGGTATGTAGAATTTGTACTGATTTATTTGCACTATGCCCATACTACATACCCACTTATGTATTAAAATATATGTAGTTCAATAAATTCTTACCATAAAATTGTAACCATTAAATTTTTTTGTAAAAAAGACTTAAATATTGCTATTTTATAATTTGGAAAAAATAAAAAATAATTTTTTCTTTTATTTATAAATAATTTTTAACATTTAATTTTAACATAGTTCAAAGTCGTAAAAATTATTTTTAAAAAAAGTAATGGAAAATATTTGCTGGTTCAAAGGTTATTAAAGATGTCAGAAACTATTGGAATATATTGTATACTCAGAATATTTCTGGATCAAACTCTACTAATATATAAGATTTATATAACAAATATATTAAAAATATAACAATAATAATAATAAATAGTACGTAATGTAAAATAATATAATGCAAAATCTTATAGAGGGATCAATGGAAGATACAAAAAAGGATCTCATCCGTTTTTAAATAATAGTAATGATTATTATTAATTTTTTGATAATTAACAAATTTATATCGAGTGATCATATTTTTAGTATGAGAATTTTACAGAAATTCTCATGGTAAGACTAATTTTTTATTTTGATTATTATTAAACAAGTGATAAAAAAAATCAATTTTTAAGATATTTAAAGGTTCTTAATGCTCCCATATATATATATATATCATTATTTATTTGAAAAATTTATTTAAGCCGTCAAAAAATTGAAGAACTAATGAATGTGTTGGAGCAGAGAAAGTGTGATGCAATTCTTTTTACATTTAAACAAGTTTCAATGTACTTTACTCAAGTTTTTAGTAAACTTGTCCCTGGTGGATATGCACAATTAGTCATGAAATCAGCTGGTGGAGAAGAATCTGCTACACCATGTGTTGGAGAGGTATGTACTTGGTAATTTATAGTAATTAAAACTGTATTTAATTAATAATATTATTATTATCAACTTTGATAGCAATATTGTTATTTTGAAATTCATATAAAAAAATATAGTTTGAAGTTTGACAGTAGTTAGCATCATTATCATAAAGAACTTTGATTAAAAAAATATTTTTGTAACATTTCTAAATTTTTTAATTTCTTACATATAAATAATACATTGTGCCATTGCATGGTCAATCTGAAGCCAGCATTAATATTTATATTAGAAATTAATACAAACATATTAAGTATTAACTATGATAATGTCTGTGAACTATGAATGTCTTCTGTACATTATTTTTTTCATATTATAATTTTTCTAATGTATGTTTTATTAAATAAAATATATAAATTGTATATAAATATTTAGGAAGACAACATTGACAACTATTCTGGTGTTATGATTAAAGTATCTTTTGCTGGACAAGGAGCAGAAATGCGTGAAATGAATCAATTATCAGGAGGTCAGAAATCATTAGTAGCATTAGGATTAATTTTTGCAATCCAGAAATGTGATCCAGCACCATTCTATTTATTTGATGAAATTGATCAAGTAAAATAATATTAGTTTTTCTTGAATTTAAAATATAATTTAGAGTATGGCATGATTCGAACAAAAATTTTTTTCAAATAATCATCTAAATAAGAAATTATTTGGATAATTTTTTTGCAATTATTTAAATACATTATTATTCAAATAATTTTTTATTATCATTATTTATGTAAAAATTCATAAGAATAATTTTGAAAGATTTATTAGAATAAAATGTACTATAATTAAAATAAAACTGTATAAAATGTGATTATTATTATTATTAGTTTTTATTATTATAATTTGAATAATAATGTTTCAAAACTCTTCAAGTACATTTTTATTCCAATAATTATGTTACAAAAGAATTTGAATAATTTTTTATTCAATTAATTATATGGATGAAAATTTGCACAATACTGATTTTATTATAATATAGTAAAAAAAAATTTTTTGGAAAACATCATTTTTTTTTTATTTTAAATTTTAACTGTCAAAGAAGAAAATTCTACTATTTTTATGTTTAAAAACCTAAAAATATGATTAACATATTTCTACTCCTAATTAATAAATAATTTTGCAAAATATATTCAAAATTATTAATTGTATCTTTTTTTTATATTTGTCAGATTTTTACAAATTTCCTTATTATTAAAATTACATTTATTTATAGGCTTTAGATCCACAACATAGGAAAGCTGTTGCTGATATGATACATGAAATGTCTGATCATGCTCAGTTTATTACAACAACTTTTAGACCTGAATTATTATTCCATGCTCACAAGTTTTATGGTGTTAAGTTCCGTAATAAGGTAATTCTACTACAATTTTAGACTTAAATAAATCTTGGGATCCAGGAAAGTTTAAAACTTAATTTTTTAACTTATAGGTTAGTCATGTAGAATGTGTTACACGAGATGTAGCATATGATTTTGTTGAAGATGATACAACACACGGTTGATTTAACTACTTTAGTTCAATTAATTATTCATTTTTTTATGAAACTGTTAGTTTTATTGAAATATAAGTATCATTGATTATTATTATTATTATTATTATTATTATTACTATTATTTTTATTATTATTATAATTACTATTACTATTTTGTGGATAAGTGTTAATTAAACAATATGCTAATTTAACTAACAGGTATGAATGATGATTGAAATTATATATATAATAGAACTAAATTATATTTCAGTGAAATAAAATGTAAAATAACAATAGTAATAAAAAATGTATAACAACAGTACACAGTTTATCATTACTGATTGAATTTTACTCATATTGAACTAATTTTAATAATTAATAATGAGAAAAAGGTTATCAATTTAAAACTATTGTTTTGTATCATTTATGTATATTTCACCATAAAAAAATGCATTATAATTTGTTTTCATATATATATATATATTTTTAGTATCTTATTTATTTATCTGGTTTCATATCAATTATCCTGATTGTTTTTTATTATTGATTTTTAATTGATGAAAAAAATTAAATAAATATTTTATATTAACCACTTTAAATCATTATTTATTTTAACAAAATCTATTAAAAAACTTATTACATGAATCATAATGAATTTAATAAGCTAAATATTATTATTTAATTCATAAATAGAAAGGAGATTTATACATTTCTTTTAGACCTTTTTAAAAGAACATAAGTTTGTGCAAAATTGTTATTGGATTAGACAGTAGCGTAAAAATATTTTTCGATTTAGGGGGAATAATAATCCCGCTCAACACTAACCCCATTTAAATTACACTACTAATTATTTCAATTTTATTAATACACAATTGTTCTGCCTGCTGATGTCTTTTTGGAATAACTTTACAATGCATATAATTTTGCTTTCTATTCATAATATTTAACTACAGCAAAATTATATTTAAAAAATATTTATTCTAAAAAAATTACATATTCGTATAAATAAGAATATAAAATGTCATTCAATCAAAGATTTTATATCTACCCCAATACTAATTAAAAAAATTGTAATTTTTTAGTTGTTAATTTAATTAGTTTTCTCCAGTTAACCAAAATCCGCCATGATCTATATCAACGTACATTACATTTTATATGAAGCTTATGTCATTCAAAAATACATTAAGTAAGCAACTTTTTCATGAAATTCAGGTTTTTGAGGATAGCGCCGAAAAAATGAATAGTCAAATTTTTACACGTTAGTGGCTAGATTCAATTTTTAAAAAAATTTCAATATTGCCATATGATGGCAGGCTTATATGGTTAGGTTAACCTTTTTATAATTTAATTAGGTTAATTAAATTATAAAAAAGTTGAAAATCCCAGATAGTACTGTATGCAGGGCTGGATTTAGGGGAGGGCTGCAGCCCAGGGGCCCCCAAAAATTTAGTATACATTGGTATCACAAATATGATAATAATTGTTATTTAATAAGTAAAAAAATATATTTCCTTGTTTTTGTATAAGGGGCCTCCACAAAGCATTCCGCCCAAGGGCCACCACATACCTAAGTCCGCCCCTGACTGTATGTGACTCTAGAAGTTAGCTGTAAAATAATCCGTAATCAAACACTATTATATATTTTATCCAAATTACAATTTAGTGATAAAAAAATGATAAATTTTTAGGTTAATATTTAATGTTAAAAGTATTAATTTTTAATTAACACGCTTATATTAGTTTCACATGTATGTTGTGTGTTGTGAGTTGTTTGTAACTTTCCACGCGCACGTGTCCTACGGCCTTGAAACTAGACGGTCGTAATTAATTTTGGTTTTCGTACCCGTATACGAGTGCGTGTCATCAGTTATATATATATATATAACAAATTTTTATTGTGATTGACACGGCCCCGCGTCGTTTCGTTATACACGATGCCCCACGACTCGTGCCACCTTTATCAGCCGTCGCCCTATTTTATGAGTATTTGACTGACCAACACCGCGCGTTATACGCCGCGGTGCAAAGTGCCGCACGGCCGACGACGTTCCGGCGCTAATGATACCGTATAGTGATGGGAATTATAACTCGTTCTTTCGTTCATTTCTTACGATCGGTCACGGTTCTTATCAATTACTCCTTACTATGGTTTTCCTGAACGAGTCGTTCAAATTCGCATTTTCACCATGTAACATTACCATGATATCAGAATTTTTACTGATAATACACTTGTATAATCGGGTTATATATTATTTTTTCAAATACAAATTACTTGAAATAACATAATATGCTGTTATACACGAATATTTTTGTATAGAATAAAAACAAATAATTTATACTAGCGGATGAGTTGCGGTACATAAATCCATAGAATTTGTTTCTATAATAAGCGAAATCATTTAAATTATTTGTTTTCATAAAAGGAGTTTTATAGAGAAATTAATTCACCTAAATCAGATATTACAATTTACAGCAGCTATGACCAGATTATAAAAGAGTGAGGTGGTTTAATACCTCTCACAACAATTATATTAGTCTAATAGTCAATTTTTGTCCTAGTTGCTAAATTCAATAATTCATAGACCTATTTTCGCTTATAAATAATTATATGAATGTAATATTTATGAAATAAATAGCTATATATTGATAATCAAAATTGTTCTTCAAATGAACAATATAGTAGGATACTTGAAATAATCTAACTGTATTAAACCTGCATGATTATGTTAGTAGAAACATGTCACAACTTTGAAAATTTAGTCTGCAGACCTGCAATAAAAATGTTTTTATCACAAACCAAATAGTGTTGCTTTTAAACTCTCATTGGCAATAAGTATTTTTTTATTTAATTTTTTAAAAAAACATTATAAGTATATACTTATAAAGAATATATTCGTTTTTTTTTTAAATTTTTATATTATAAGAATATAAGGTTAGGCATAGGTTTTAACCGAAGTGCAGGTAAACGTTCAGTAAATGAACGAATCATGAAACAGTGTGTCCGATATATTGCGTGAAACGAATGAACGTATGAACGAATGAACGATATCTATTTTTTTTGCGATCCGGATCAACTCGTTCACTGATATGACCCGTTCAAAAAGACCCGTTCGTTCGTGAACGACCCATCACTAATACCGTTGTCTTCTTCCCGTTGTCAAAGTTACAATGTCAACAAACCGATCCGCACTCGCGCACTGTTGTCATCTACGCTGCTAACCTTTTGACGCCCGAGGATCACGCCGGACATCGCGTCGTCGACGCCAGCAAAAGTGCCGCGATATTATGCGNTAGCGAAAGTGTCGCGATATTATGCGAAGATAATATATTCCTACCGCCACCGCTAATATTAATATATATATATATACGTATATGTTAATATTCATTTATATATTCCTATTTATATATGCCTCGTGCATGATACGTTTACGTACTTAAATCGCTTTACATATATATATATTCTAACTATTATTAAAACTTATATATTAATACGCTTTATTCTCATTAAGAGATATAGTGTATTCGTTCCGATTACAAAGGTATCGTCATNTCTAATTATTATTAAAACTTATATATTAATACGCTTTATTCTCATTAAGAGATATAGTGTATTCGTTCCGATTACAAAGGTATCGTCATTTTTGGTCACTACCACTATGTTCCGGTAGTGGGTAATTTACACGCCTGCTGCTTTCCTTGGATGTGGTAGCCGTTTCTTAGACTCCCACTCCGGAATCGAACCCTGATTTCCCTTTACAACCATGATATTGATAATAACTACTGTACTACCGTGCTAAGCAAAAACAGGATAACTCCAAAATTAAAAAAAATTTTTTTTTTGTTTTTATAGGTAAATTTAGTGGTTTTACACCGATTTTTGATGTAAAAGTAGCATATTTCCTATTAAAACCCATCTAAAATTGAAATATAAAATAAGAAAATATACGGCAAGTTCAATATATTTGATGTTTTGTAGCGAAAACGCGGTAAATCCAAATACTAAGCAAAAACTTGGTATATCACATAAAAAATAATGGAGTTACCATCTTTTGACTTATGTTCATACATTGGGAAAAAATGGTATCTTGATTTACTGTTAAAAATGTTTTTTTGTGTTCCTGAAAAATCATATTGACTGGAGTTATCCTATATTTTCGCTTAGCACGGCAGTATAATAACATGAAACTAAAAAGTGAAAAATAAATATAGTTTAAAAAAACTAAAAAACACGCTTTTAAAGCACATCGAACTAGAAAGTTAAAAATAATTTTTAAAATTAACTTAAAACTATAATGAACGAAAGATATTAGTATTATTGTGAAAAAAAGCGTGGGTGCTTTGTGCCATATTTTTTGTATATTGAGCGCCCGACGATTTTTTTCACAATAATACTAGTACTTTTCGTTCATTATTGTTTTAAATAAATTTAAAAAATTATTTTTAACTTTTTAGTTCGATGTGCTTTAAAAGCGTGTTTTTTAGTTTTTTTAAACTATATTTATTGGTTTGATTTTTAGTCAAACAATGATAAAAACAATGTCTTCGAATTAATATCAATACTCATATTTTAGCTTCGATGCGAAGCTGAGAAGGTATTGGTTTTACTAAGATGTGTTTAATTTTTTTTTTTTTTTTTTGTGTCTGTTACCACTTTTTCTCAGCTCTCACCGAACCGATTTCTTTCAATGATACGTCAAAAGATCACAAATCGTATCTAGTCGAAGACATTACCCTTAAAAATTGAAAAAAATTCCCTCGTTCCCCGTAAA